>NC_068981.1:178853612-178857012 GCF_001194135.2 Octopus bimaculoides | reverse complement strand
TATATATACATGTGTGTGTTGTTGTATTTGGGGATGGTCATATTGCCAGTTTAGCCAATAAAAACACACGCACTGTATATTTGGTGTTAATTTGCTTCAGCTTTATATTACATTACATTACATTAATCCTATTTCGGCCAGAGTTCTTTCGTCACACTTCTGTGACCTCATCAGTGGTCTTTTGTTTTCTTCTTTCTTATGTGTGCCCCACCTTGCTAACTATCAGCCATTTTGTCTTATATATATATGTATTATATATATACGCGTGCGCACATACGCGCGTACGCGCCCGCATACACACAAATCATTTTGAAGTCGGTGTGTTTTCTGGAAAAAAGCGAGTAACGTAATACCTCAAAGTATTTAGTCTCTTTCCTCCACGCTACGACTTCAAAACGTGTCTTGATCGAGTTTATCTTTAATTCGCCTCGGGATCAATACACTAGTGACATATCTTTTGAGCCGGTGTTTGGATTGGTTGCATTCACCTTTGACCAAATTTCAGTTATTGTTGTTGTTATTGTTGCTGTCATTG
Organism: Octopus bimaculoides; assembly: GCF_001194135.2. Taxonomy (NCBI): domain Eukaryota; kingdom Metazoa; phylum Mollusca; class Cephalopoda; order Octopoda; family Octopodidae; genus Octopus; species Octopus bimaculoides. Next base: position 178,856,477 of record NC_068981.1, on the reverse strand, counting down.
TTCAGCTGCAAATCAACTTAAGACGCAAGACACGTTGACAAAATCGTTCACGTCGTGACCACTTCGTATTTCTCCTATGCACACTGCAACCAATTATTTATTTTATTCATGCGCCCTTTTAAAGCCTAGCCAGGTTCATGGGCCCGGTTTCCCTGTTTCTATGGCGTATGTGCTCCCCCAGTTGGACGGGACGCCAGTCCATCACAGTGTTACTCAAGAAACAGGAAAAATGAGTGAGAGAAAGTTGAGGCGAAAGAGTACAACAGGGGTCGCCATCCCCCACCCCTGCCGGAGCCTCGTGGAACTTAAGGTGTTTTCGCTCAATAAACACGCACAACACCCGGTCTGAGAATCGAAACCCCGATCCTCCGACCGCGAGTCCGCTGCCCTAATCACTGTGCCATCACTGCAACCAAAGCAACGCTATTCTCTATCTTTTTTTAATATTTACCTGAATTTTGATATGGTATTTTTTTTCTCGAGAACTTGTATAATCATTAAATCAAAGACCAATCCGTATTACGGCATTATTTTGTGTGTTTTTCTTTCATTATGCTCTTACGTTGTAATCTGACGGATGCTTACTTGCCGTGGGCTACAATCTGCTGCCTTGTGGTTTAGAAATCATCACCAGCATAGGTGCAGGCGTAGCTGTGTGGTTAGGAAACCTGCTTCCCAGTTATGAGTTACAGGTTTAGTCCCACAGTGCAGCATCTTGGGCAGCAGTTTTCTACAACAGCGACGGGTCGACCCGACCAAAGCCTTGTAGTGGATTTGATAGACAGAAACAGAAAGAATCCCAACACTTATATAAGTGTATGTGTGTGTATATGTGAATATATGCGTCTGTGTGTTTGTGTGTATGTATGTATATAAGCGTGTATGTATGTATATAAGCGCAGGAGTGGCTGTGTGGTAAGAAGCCTGCTTCCCAATCACACGGTTCAGGATTCAGCGCCACTGCGTGGCACTTTGCACAAGTGTCTTCTAATATAGCCTCGGACCGACGAAAGCCTTGTGAGTGGATTTGGTAGCCGGAAACTGAAAGAAGCTCGTCGTATATGTATATATTTGTATATATATATATATATATATATATATATATATGCGCGTGTGTGTGTGCGTGCGTACGTGTGGGTGTGCGTGCGTACGTGTGTGTGTGCGTGCGTACGTGTGTGTGTGCGTGCGTACGTGTGTGTGTGCATGTAAATATTTGCGTCTGTGTTTGTCCCCCCATCATTGCTTGACAACCGATGTTGGTGTTTATGTCCCCGAAAACTTATCGGTTCAGCAACAATGTTGCGATATAATAAGTACCAAGCTTTAAAAAAATAAGCACTAGGGTCGATTTGTTCGTCGAAACCGTTCAGGACTGTGACCCCAGCATGGCCACAGTCCAGTGACTGAAACAAGTAATAGAAGATAAGATAAATATAATATACATTCTGATATCAAATTTTGGCACAAGGCCAGAAATTTCGGGTGAAGGGGTAAATAGATTACATCCACCCAAGTGCTCAACTGGTACTTATTTTATCGACCCCGAAAGGATGAAAGGCAAAGTCAACCTTGGCGGAATTTGAACTTAGAAGGTGAAGACGGACGAAATGCTGCTAAGGATTTTACCCGGTGTGCTAATGATTTTGCCAGTTCGGCGCCTTAAAGGTAATATACATGATCTTTTCTACTAAAGGCATAAGGCCTGAAATTTGGCGGAGGGGAATAGTCGAATACGTCGATCCTAGTACTCAAATGGTACTTATTTTATCAACCCTAAAAAGGATGAAAGACTAAGTCAACCTCGGCGGAATTTGAACTCAGAACTTGGAGACGGACGAAATGCCACCAAGCATTTTATCCAGCGCGCTAATGATTCTGCCAGTTCTCTTCCTTAAAGGTAGTATACATATTAAAACGAAATATACGCCTATACTTTTCAGCAGAATCCCTCTCAAGCATGGTTCTTGGTCAGGGAATTCTAGTTAATATTAGGCGAAATCACCCGTATCATATTCTAAAGAAAGCGTCAGGAAAATACATTATAACTTTCCAAGTCATGTTTTACACAAAATAAACATATGGTTTTTAATATCAGATTTTTAAAAAACCGCAAAGCATGAAATGTAAATCATATCTGTCTTTCTAACTATCATTTACGCTCCAGGATTAATTTTCTTCGGGAGTTCTCATTTGTAAAACCGAAGAAAAATAATTAAAGAAATTCATCAAAGCATTAGTACAAAATTAAAATCGTTTAAATTGTATTTAAAAATGAAAGGAATGGGAGGGGGACGGATATACTTTTTGTTTTAAGGAAATAGGAAATATGCTTGTTAATTATTTGTAATTATATTATTTCCCTTTATCGTAATCAAATAGAAGTTTTGTAACGCATTTTCAGTGTTATGCTTCATGTGCCATATAAATATTGAGCAGCTGGATCTACTTGGAGTTTCGTATATAAGATGTATTGAGAATGTTATAACTTTAAGATATACCAGAAAGTAAATATATACAAAAGCTATACAAAACAGTTTTAGAAAAATCCCTTCAACCCAACGGTAGACAAATATAAATAATGACCGAAGGTATGTGTTTAATAAAACTATAAATTACCGTTTAGACCTTTCCATTAATATGAAATGCACAGAGATTAGGAAAATAAGTGATACTTTACCTCTGCCCGGTGCTTAGGATGTAATCATACCCATATACTTACACGCATGCATACACACATAATGCATGTGAATATATATATGTGTATGTATGTATGTATGTATGTATGTATGTATGTATGTTCATATATGTATACACACACATACATACATACATACATACATACATACATACATACATACATACATA
>NC_068981.1:178839467-178851967 GCF_001194135.2 Octopus bimaculoides | reverse complement strand
GTATGCATGCATACACACGTTACATATACATTACACTTGACTGTAAAAAGGGCTGCAATATAGTACAGAATACATGTCTATATTATGCCTATTCATTCGAAGCTGATGATTTAAACAGCCAGTTAATGTCACTGCCAATTAAATTATAATACACATACAAACACGCATGTACATACACACACATAAACACACGCAGGTACGTACGTGTATGTATGCATATAAATGCCACAGAACCTTCCAAAACTCGTCATAAATATCTAAGCTTTGTCCAAGCCTTATTAGGTAGCCTGTGAAGAAAACCAAACAGAACTAAAGGAAGCAATCACCACAAACTACCCTTAGCTTATATACACGGTGGTGGGATGAAGGAAAACTTGCTCGTATTATCAACTGTAATTCTTTCATAAGGAAACCTTGGATTGGCTTGCATCTTAGAGACGAACTTTCAACTTGCATATCCATGGTCAATCTATACATACAAAGCTCATACCTCAACCCTCCCGCTTCAGCTATGTGTGAATGAAATATAGAATGGTAGGAGCTTTGATCTGCTGATTCCGGGGTTAAACTGGGGCTATATCAAACAGCATGTTAAATCAAAACCTCAAGGATCCTAAAACTGGCGATAGTGAGATACATCGCACATTCACAGCTAAAAGTCTACACTAGCGTTAGTTATAATATCACCGAATCCTTAAAAATGGTAAAATATAACTGGATTTTTCGCATTTGTTTAACGAACCAGAACTAAAGATAACCCCAAGGAAACCATCCCTATACACTTCCAGTAAATTACGTTTGTTAGGTATTTGTACATAAATGTGTGTGTGTGTGTGTATGTGCGTGAGTGTGTGTAGGTGGGTGGGTGTATTTATAGGTTTGTCACTGTAGACGTATAAATTGTGTATAATCGTTTGCGTATGCGCATTTTACACGCAAATAATAACCCTGACGCACACTTCTACACACGCTCACAAAAGACAGAAAAACAAAGCAGCGTAATCTTCCAGACACACCTTCAAACATACCAATTCCCAAAACAACAAAACAAAGTAATTTGCACTGGCTCACTATGATCCTAATATTTTAAATACTGAAATACAATTAACAACCTCCACCTACCCACAACTATCTCTTACATTCCTAACCTTATAGATATCCCAGGTCTCTTCGTTCCAGCCACAGACATGATCAGCCAGCTGCCTGGCGAAACTTGAGTAGACTGTCATTTTTTTTAAAAACATAATGAATATATCTTACTACTCAACTCTCGTATTGAGTGCTTTATAACATAATGTTTGCAAAATGATAATATATACTTGTATATATTTTACAACCCCTTATATTACGATACATAACGGTGTATGTATATGTGTACGTACAATATATGCTTTTTAATATGCCAATAGTCTTACATTTGGATTCAGTCTATTTTCCGCTCTTAAGTAACTATGTGAGATGAGTCTCTGGAGCATGTCAGAAGGCATAAATGCAGCACATTTGGACCAGCCGGTATAGAAAGCAAAGCTTGCTACATACCATACTAAATTATGCTAGCCTCGGGAAAGTGCCAACTACACTTGGAAGCAAGTCCCTCTTGTTTCAACCAAATATAACGTAATAATCTCTGAGGCATTGCCGTCTCTTCCCTCACCTGACGCAGACATTTCCTGCTAGCAATTATAACGAAACAATTCTAAATCAATGTCGAATTTCTATTTTCATAACGACGAATAAGTTCTGGCTAAGTCAAAATGGTTTTTTGTATTCTTCTTTTCTACTTGGAGAGTTTAAATGTAGTTATAAAAATATGTCCTTCTGTTGAAATGTAATTTCATTAAATTTCTATATCTTTGTGCAGCTGAGGATTGCTCTGCATTTTACATTTGATGTAATGTTCACATTGCTTAATTAAATGGAGTCGCATGAAACGATCGTACTGCATTAACCTTGGATATCCTTGTTGCTTATTTTGATTTATATATACATATATGTGTGTGTGTGTGTGTGTGTGGGTGTGTGTGTGTGTGTGTGTGTGTGTGTGTATTATATATGGATGTATGTAGATTTGCATATGTGTGTGCGTGTACGTGTATATATATATGTGTATGTATATATATATGCATGTATGTTTATTGTTTATAGTTTCAGCTCAGAGCTGCGGCCATGCTGATGCACCGCCGTGTATATTTTTGTACATGTATATGTGTGTGTATATGTATGTGCGTGGATATAAGAAATGTCTTCCCATTAATTATATTCTCATTCCTAATGCGAATTTTTCAGTTGAGCTGGAAAAGATAATAAATAGAAATTAATTCGAACTGACGGGATTTTACAACCATAATATTCCTCCAAATTTCTCAGTCTAATTACTGGTAAATTAATAATATGGGGTGTTTTGGCAGGAAAAAAACTCTGACTCAATTCATCTCTTTTTTTTTATTGATTCGACCTAGAACAAGCGGATGTTGCGTCGCGTCTAGATGTAATAGTATTTAGTGTCATTATCATTAACCGCCCTATTTTATGGGGTGGCTCTTCTAGAACATCAGAAAATAGACTTTAATTAGATACATTTAAACCTTTGTGTTAGTACTTTGACACCAAAGTTTAAATACTTTGAACAGCTTTCAAAGCTATGGGGTCTGTTTCCTGTCTGTAAGCAAACGAAATATATAAATGTGGTTGTGTATATTTTAATAAAGTCTGTGAAATGGGAAGGAAACGTAACCAAATTACGTTTCTAGTTATCGTAAATATTTTTACTTCATTTTTACGTGACATTTACCAATGTCCAAATACCAGCAGCAAAAATACAGTTGTAAAAGGTATTTCAGACTCACAAAAGTACATACTATATCTGTTAATTATCAAGAAAGGGTAAATATATTTTGTATTTATTTTGCTTGCTTTACTGGAATGCGAAATGCCGGATAGATAAAGTATTGAAATCTTGGGTCATGTGTAAAAATTCTGTATGCTGCTAAGGCATGTGTTGCATTCCTGATGAAAATACTTGAACTTATTTAACTATGACTTTCACATTTAAAATCTACGAGTCAAAATTATTCTAAGACCTGTAAATGTTGTGATCTAAAAGCTCATGAACAATTCTGTGAAGACTGATTGATTGCTGTTAAGAGTACAAGAGAAGATTGATGTCAAAATGCTAGAACGTGTGAATTACAAGCCTCCTTCAGAATGAATATCACAGTGAACATGCTGTATGAAGCAAATGCAAGGTCTGTATCATATCCCATAAAGGAGCCCTAAATAAAAGCAGCAGCTCTAAATTTAAAACTTAACTATTATATCTCGCTATAATTGTTTGTATATACTCAGCCTCCTATTTGAAGACAAACCAGCTACCAGAAGTGAGGTACACCAGAAGGCCTCCACTGACGTATTGGACATATATGCCGCTTAAATCTTTTATAGATCCCTCTACACATTTGAATGACCAGTTTATATAGATCAGCAATTACAGGTGAATATAATAAAAATGAATACAAAGTTTCCTCTATTTATAACTTAACCTGAAGCCTGCTACTTATCTACTGCTTAAAATTCAAAATGTCTGAGATATTTGGAAAGTCAACATTGGAAGACGATGGCTTAGACGCAGTTTTCTTTTTGACGAATTTAATTGGAAGGACCTTTCCTCTGTAGAGTTTACTTTTGTTTTTAACCAAACTTAGAAATATAAAGCTTAAATGCTATAGTTTATGAATTCACTTATGTATATAATGTTGTTAGTTAGGCAACTAAGCTAGTCAAATAAAATATTCTCTCTTAATAATTACCTTAAATCATCTGTCAATCATGGCTGACCGTGTATCTGCATCTGGAAAGTATTTCTCCGAGGTTCAGACTAGAGAAACGTTTATCTACAGAATACCAGCAGGTAACCAGGCAGTAAGCCGCTTCTTCCAACAGCACTAGTGTCGTCCAAGAAAGACAAGGGATGATACAAGTTGAAATTTGTGTCGTTTTATGTGAACTAATATCGTAAAGAGCTGGTATTAATACAGAAATACATTTTATCCAACGCTCATGTAAAGCCACCGAAGAAAGAAAAGCAAAGTTGATCTTACTGTTGTTTGAACTTTAGAACGGAATTTCATGCGGTGAAGAAACGACAACCGAAGATTAAGAACTATCTGTAATTTTAATGGCTTCGACAAGTATAGACATGTTTTTGTAATATTAGTCTTCTTTAGCCAAGAATAGACTTCACATTTCTTACTAAAGTAGTAATTAGAGAATCACGAAGTGCATGACATATATATATATATATATATATATATATATATACAATTTATTTTTAGAGATAAATTTTCTCTATATATAGAGGACACACAGAAGAGCTCAAGACATTTGAGCCATCGGAAAAATAGGAAAAATAAATCCATATGGAAGGTTATAAGTCCTTAAGGTCCGACGGCCGTTTCTTGGGGCATAGTGGTCCAAAGATATAATGGATTTAAGGTCCATTATTTCATAACTCCACCTCGTTCTTCAGGAAGGTTTCCAACTGATAAGTTTACACTTGTTATGCTGATAAAGGGGGAGGTGGTATGAATTAATGGACCTAAAAAATCTATTATATCTTTGGATCACTATGCCCCAAGAAATGGCTGTTGCACCTTAAGTAATTATAACCTTCCATATGGATTTATAACATTCTACACTGATTTTATACTCCGCCGATTCTATTTGTATATTTTTAATATCGTTTTTATTGTAAGTAGGACTATATATTTGTATAATCTTAATAAATTCTTAGTGTAATTATATTGATATATTCATATATTTTCAATGCATTGTTAATGTATTTATATATCTATATATTTTTATTTTATGATTTTGTCCGTAGAATTTTTATAACAGAATATATTTTATTATATGCTTATTGGTAACCAGTCTTTTGTTTCTCATCATTATATATATGTATATATATTTTCTTGTTTCAATCATTAGACTGCGGCCATGCTAAGGTACCACCTTGAATTTTTTGTTGAATGAATCGACCCCAGTACTTAGGTTTTATGCCTAGTACTTCTTCTATCGATCTCTTTTGCAAAACCGCTAACTTACGGGAACGTAAACACACCAACACCGGTTGTCAAGCAGTGATGGGACAAACATAGACACCAAAACACACATACATACGCATATGTATATATGTATATACATATACATATATACATATGCATATATATATATATATACATATATACGACGGGCTTCTTTTAGTTTCCGTTTACCAAATACACACACAAGGCTTTGGTCAGCCTGAGGCTATCGTAGAAGACACTTACCCAAGCAAGGTGTCACAGTGGGACTGAACCCGGAAGCATGTGGTTGGGAAGTAAGCTTCTTACACACAGCCACACCTACACCTATACATATATCCCTGGGCGTGAAATTTATAAAATTATGTTTGTACTTATTCTCATATACGTGTTTGCTTACTGTTGTCCTGTGAATTCGGCATTTAACATCGCCTCCTTCATTTGTGAATCCTTTGATGACGACAGTATATCCCTATCCTTGATTATTTTAATATGAAGCGCGCTTTAAAATCAAACAAATAATTGTGGGCACCCTCGCAATACAAATATTGAGAAAAATCATATTTAAATTGAATGATTTATTTGGAAATTATTTTAGAAAATATTACATATTTTAAATTCAAATTACGATAAACATAAACAAACAAACAAAGTTTGCTTTTAGAAGCGTTGAGATGTCTTAGAAAGTTAAAGAAGTGATTTTAAATTCTCAAACGCAGAATAATGCTAATAATATAACCTGAACAGGATAAACTAGACAGGCCGCCTACACTTTTTTCTGCAAAATAGGGATAGTTTATCCTGTTCAGGCTATATTATTACATATTTTGCTTTATCAACAGTTCTCACAGAAATCTTAATTATGGTAAATGTAGACAACCTTTATTCATATAAGTTTGATGTTGAAAATTGTAATAAAATGGTTAATGCATTATTGACTACAGAGTGATTTTCTTTTCTGATAGAAATCCAAATTTTTAAAGAGAAACTCATTATGTTTCAGATTTCATCCACAATTTGTAGATATAACAGCCAATCCTTATGTTGATGTCAATACAACTTTGTTTGAAACTTCAAGGAAGGGTTTTGAATTCAGTCGTATTGTTTCAGGTTATGCAAACAAAAATAGCAGCATAATTTCTGTTCTAGATTTGTCTAAAGTTGAATTATTCTTGAATTCATATCATTTATATAATTTCATTTACCGAAAGAAATATTTCTAACTTAGCATCACTAGTCTTTTTCCTTTTCAATTTGTAATCATGATATTGACACGTTGACTATATATTTTAGATATGATTTATTTATCCTTTGTTCTCTAAGATAATCAGAAGTTTATGGCGATTAGGTTGGCTATCACTTCTGGCGAGCACGCAAATGTTCATCTTATTTTACACGGCCCCATGTATCTAATATTTGTTGAAGTAAGAATTAACTCTAGTTGCAAGATTGAACAGGGATATTCTCGGTAGCAATCAACAAGAGGACCCACAGCACTTAAATTGAAAACAGGCCAGTTAGAGTCACGACCAGTCGTGAAACACAATCAGAGCCTTATGCAGAGAGAGGGAAAAAGTGAAAGACAGACAGACAGACAGACAGACAGAAGGAAAGAACGAATGAGAGTGTGGGAGAGACAGACGGACAGAGAAACAATGAAGGACAGAGAGGAGTGAAAGTGAGAAAGGATGTAGAAGAGAACACTAGAGACAAAGATAAAGAGTTGCTTTATAGTGTATGGTATTTGGATGGTTGGAAAATGGTAGTTAATAACGTCTACACAACCAACTTTGACAATATCAAATTAATTGCTGCCATATAGAACGATCTCATAATTGTCCAGAAGACTATAGACAAGCTCTTTTGAGCAGTTTAACCTCTTTCTATGCTGGGACAAGCTGACCTAACGATTGGCTCCATTAGGCTGTAGATTTGACTTTCACTGGAGCAATCAGCCCTTCCTTTCTCACGTGGCCATTTCGGTGGGTTGGGATGGTTTGATGATGTGTTAATTCTGGTAAAACTAGATTATAATTACAGAACACAAATACATGCACATATAGACACGCGCTAGCATGTTAACTTCCCTCTCATTTCTCTCTTCCTCTTTCTCCATCTCTTTCCCCCAGTCTCTCTCTCCTCCGCTCTCTCTCTCTCTCTCTCTTTCTCTCTCTCTCTTCCGCTTTCTTTCTCTTTATTTCTCTCTCTCTCTCTCTCTTTCTCTCTCATACACCAACTATTCAAGGTTAACAAAATTATTGTTGTTATTATGGTGATTATTATTATTATTATTATTATTATTATCATTATCATTATCATTATTATTATTATTATTATTATTGTCACTGTCGTCGTCGTCATCATCATCATCATCATCATCATTGTTACTAATACTATTTGAAGGTGCCAGCAACATCACGAGCTCGTGAATGCTTGAAAACTAATAGGCTAAATTTCCAAATTGGATGTTTTGTTTTTTCGCTTTTGATTTTGTATTTGTTATTTATTCATTTATTTTTTGACTCGTTATATAAAGAGGTTAAAAACCTTTTATGTTTTCTTTGTTTTTTCATCCGTTTAAAGTGAAAAACACTACGCTTCTTGAAGCCACCTTTGTTTTTTCGTTGGGTTTTTTTTTCCTGTAGGAATTTTCAAAAAATGCTTAAGCATAGTGTCCATAGAAGTAGCAGTAGACGAAGGCATTCACTAAGTCGACAACAACATGTAGGAACCCAGGAAAAAATTAGGAAAATTTGTAAAATAGAAAGATGAAGAAAATGGCGGTATTTGTAATAGTAGACATACTTACTGAGACAAATGCTACTGAAAATGTACTAATAGCTGTAACAAATTAGGTTTTTTTTCTTTTTTTCCTATGTATTGTCCTTCAACATGGACAATGCATAGTCTGAAACAGAGACCAGTGGCAATTCTTTCCTAAAAAATGCATCTAGAAAAGGAAAGAAAAGAAAACTGGTCAATCTTTGTTTCATATAGGGAACGGGTTTTTTTTCTATACCATCAAAGAACTAACGGGATGACACTAGAAGATCTCTGGGCGAGTTTATCATGCATAAAGGCAAAGCCTACGAAAATGCCTGCCTGTCCTTCAGGAACGAAGACTTAGACTGTGGACAAGCAGAAATTGCACGAGAAACACCCGCCTATAAACTTGTACCTCAATACACATGACCAACATACAGGGATATGGAAAAGGACGTTGCCCCCTAGTTCGTTGTCGTCTGTGCAAAGCAATATGGCTAAACGATAGCGCACAAATATCGGAAAATGACATGTTGAAGGAAGGAGTCAGCGTGAACTTACAAGTTGAGATGATCCATAATGGCCACAATGCAATTCCAGCACTGTGCCCCACGGCAGACAATACAATACAACTGGCAATGCAGGGCAGAAATTCCAGTTGTTATATTTGTAATGGCATAAATGAGTGCTTTCTGTCCAGTAGAGACAAAAATGAAACGGACAAAAGATTAAGCAGGATCCAGAGGCTGCTACTCCAGTAGTGATTCCTGTCATATCAGCGACTGTAGATCCGAATAATGACTAAGGCGCCCGTTGTCAGTTCAGAGATGATGGATGAACTTATGCCAAACTATCAGTTAACCCATCTTTCTAGAATACCCAGCAGTAATAGCACCACTTTTGTCGTCTCGTGACGAGGAAGGAGTAATAGAAACGTTTGAGGAAATATGAAAAGGAAAAATATTCAGGAGGAAAAAAAAAACGATAAAATTGTGCACCAGTATTTCTGGAAGCAACAAGGATGATGGCGACGACGGGGAAGACGTTGAACAAAAATTCTCTGTTTTCTTGACCACCAAACAACACTACATCTACAACAACAAGCACACGATTCTTACCATTATCTTTACCAAAAGTAACACAAAGAAAATATACAAATGAAATAATAGCATTCAAGAGTAAGACCAACAGACAAACACACACATCAAACAATAATAGAACAACGCCAAAACCAACTAAATACACAACTCCACTCACAACATGAATAAATTGCACCCACATCCGTGTTTGTGATATTACGTAAAAAAATTAAGAAAAGTTATCTTAGGTAGCACAAAGAGGAGACAAAGGGACAGAGGTGCAGGCCTGAAATTGGTACGGTTATTAGTGTTATACAGAAATAAGAGAGACTTTAGTACATGAAAGAATTTCGCTCGAGTCACGGCTACGAAACTACAACTTCAGTTTTCTCAAGAAATCCTAGATAGAGAAGTGAATTTGATACACATGATTGCCAACAGGAAAACCATTAAAATAGGTGACTTTCATTTCTTCTCTTCTTTCTTCCAGCCTTAAGTAATTCTCAACAAATGAGGAGGGGGTGTAGGAGACTAAATAATGGTAAGGATTAACCGTGAGGGGAAAAGCAAGAAATTGTTACTATTAAATGCAGAAAGGTTGACGTAACAGACAATCTACAAGCTAGCCGCCTATCACTATAGCCACCACAACAGCATAAACAATAAAAATGACCAAATCCGCTACTACGATAGCAAGAACAGCATCAATCAAGACATACGTAACACGAGAAGAAAAAGCAATTACAGTAAGAAGAAAAGTAATTACAAAAGAAAGTACATCAAACGCAACGAAAACAGACCGTTCTCCGAAAGGGGAACCCTGAGTTTTATGGTGTATGCAATATAAGATAGTAACAAAAAATATATTTTGAAGACGGACAACAACCAATTTTTTAAAAAGTAAAGACTGTAGCTAAGCCTACAAACAACATATTGCTGAGGAGCCCACCGATGGCAAAGGGCAATTTCAAAGCTGAAAGAACCTTTGCAAAATAGCAAGGGACCTTTGTTGAACTCAGGAAATCAAGCTGTCTGGTTGGCCCGAATGTAAGGAAAGTAACCTTTAATTATTTCTCCTCCCAGCACGTCAGTACAAAGAGTTGACTGCAAAAATGTGCGTTAACTGAAATCAGCTTGGAACACTGTCACTTGATTAACGAACTCAGGTCACTAAATGTAAACGTGGTAGCCAACTTCGAGATGGGAATTTCTGGATGTACGCTTGTGCTCCCCTTTTCGTTGACTATAAGTTATAACCGTCTTTTATTCAACCCAGTTCTAAAATAGAGGTAATGTTATTTTAAGAAGACCTGTATTTCGAGATGCGGAATATTTTCCTTAATCTGGTTGGCAGTCGGCGGCCATAAATCTGAACAGTATTGCAAGCAGCGTTTTCAGCTTAGTAGCCATTTTTTTTCTGACTAGGGCGAGGATGCCAGAGTTATTCAGGCATCTAGAAGATTTCTTGATAACATCACATTTATTAGTGCTAGTGCACGGCTGGGATAGCATATTCGACACAAATTGGATTTTGTTGGAGTAGACGAGAGCAGAACGAGTGTAAAATCTCGCGAAACTGCTCAAGTAATTCCAAGTTTTTTACAGATACCCACTACAAATGTCCGAATGCACCAATGAAATCTTCGACACATCACATCGTGTCAGCGAGATTGTCTTTATATCGAGTACTCGTTCAGTCATTAGCTAACAATACTGTATCCACAATTTCAGCTGGTTGGCTATACAGACCATATGTTCATAATCTCCACAGTCATCCTAGATACAACGCATAGAGCCTCAGTTAATAGTAATCGAAAGCTTTAGTTCCAATAAGGAAATCCTCAATAACCAAATCAGTAAACGAATTAAACAGGAGTTGACAAGGATTATCGTCAACAACTAATGATGGGTCTCTCTGAAGAGAACTGTTAGAATAGAATCGACAACTGGAAGAGGCGATTACAAAAGTCATTGCGTTCGGAGAACTTACAGAGAAAAATGGCGGACGACCATTTCATCGATGTCAAACACAAATGCTTTGTTGTCAGAGCTAAAATGCCAGTACTTCGACATGAGGCAGCGAAATGTATTCGATAGATACAGGGAAAAGAAGTACAATGATATAAGAAAAGTCCTATGATAGACCATGTTAGGTGCGTACTAATCCATGCAAAAGTGTGCGGCTTTCCAGCAGCACTTTACTTCACTGTTCCTGAGTAAAAGGGGAACTGAGAGGGTGCGTTTCAGACCTAACTTGGTGGCCTTTTGCAGTTCTCAACAAAAACGGAGGGGTGTTATGAAAACTCGATAAGGACAGCTGAATTACGGTTGTCGATCGCTGTGAGGGGAAAATCAATTCATTTGACTGGTCAGTTCTATAAGATGTATGAAGCCATTCCAGTCTTGCTTACTCCTCTTCCATTAGTGTAGCCGAGAAGCTTGCTGATGCGTCAGATTCCCAGCAGACCTATACAAATCATCCAATATATTGCAGAGAGGATGGATAATAAACCTGGCTTCGTTTTGACTTCGATAAACTTGGATTATCGCAAGATTATCAATAGGGTTGTGTATCAGCGAGTGGTTTCCTTACTGTGATTGATTTCAATCGTATTTTCAGACACTGAATCGCTTCATTGTATAACAACATCTGATTGGTGGTCGGATTAAATTGTCACATATTGGAGCCGTTTCGAATCAAAAGTGTCTTATATCACCGCTCTTATACTTTTTATCTGGTGATATCTCGCTCAAACTCGGAAACTGAAAGGCCGTGCTGACATACGCGGATGACTTTGCTGGACATCACAGAAATTTAGTTGGTCAACACTCACTGGAGGGAGACGAGTTTGTTAAAAGCGCAACATATTTTCGTGACACATCAGTGAGATTGAAACTTGGAAATTTGAAGGCAAGTCCACAGCAGCTAGTGTCGTGAGTCACTGAATAGGCATTTTTGCTAAGGTTTTAGATGTCTAGTTCTAATCAGGCCTTCAGGTACGTATAAGACGAACTTCCGAGCAGAGGGCCAAGAAGGCTAAGTAGAATATGCCCTTAAAAGGTGGTGAGCACATATATTGCCTCTGTTATTTATTGACGAAGTGGATTGCCTACTCTTTGGCTTCTTATGAAAATGATGCGTTCCACTAGTCATGCAGTTAACTGGTGCTTATTTTATCGACCCTCAAAGCATGAAAAGCAAAGTCGACTTCAGCAAAAATTGAACTCAAAACGTACAGATGGACGAAATGCCAATTCGCCGCCTTTATAGTAATAATAGTAATAATAATCTTTTCTACTATAGGCACAAGGAAGGATACTAGTAGATTACATCGACCCCAATGTTTCACTGGTACTCAATTTATTGACCCCGAAAGGATGAAAAGCAAAGTCGACCTCGGCGGAATTTGAACTCAGAACGTAGGGACGGGCGCAATACCGCCAAGCATTTTGTCCAGCGCGCTCAAGATTCTGCCAGCTCGCCGCCTTAAATAATAATAATAATAATAATAATAATAATAATAATAATAATAATAATAATAATAATAATAATAATAATAATAATAATAATAATAATAAT
>NC_068981.1:178837539-178838664 GCF_001194135.2 Octopus bimaculoides | reverse complement strand
CAAAGACCTGGAAATAGAGATAACTCGAATGTGGAATCTAAAAACAGAAACAATTCCTATCATAGTAGGTGCCTTAGGTATAATAAAAAAATATTCAGACAAATACATAACAAAAATACCAGGACTTACAAATATATATAACATACAGAAAATTGCACTACTGGGCACTGCACACATCCTACGCAAGACACTTTCAGTATAGTAACCATAAGAGCACCACAGCAAACCACAGCACATACCCAAGGCGCACAGAGCTGCGCTCGGTAGTGAAGTGAAAGCACGTTATAAAAATAAAACTACTGAACAATAATAATAATAATATGTAAGCTGATATATTTCGAAGTAATCTGATATTTTCAAAAGGAAATCTATTTAATATTTTGTGAGTTTTTTTTTTACTAAGCTATTTCTCTTTCTGTCCCTCTCTCTTTCTTTCTCTATCTCTCTATCTCTCTATCTATCTCTCTATCTCTCTATCTATCTCACTCACACTCACACACACACACAGAATCATACAAGCGCACGCAAGCGCAAGCACGCACATTTACCGTAGTTCTGACATTCCACGTTTAAGTACAATATTCAGTGGGCGGAAACACCTAATGATAAGTGGAAAAGGCCAACGATGATTTATTGACATTCAAGTTTGATTGATGTTCTTAGTTGAGTACAGAAGACATTTACTACATCCAGGATAAAGATGGTTGAAATAATTGCTCTCCTCTTCGGTAAAATAGGCGCATATTTATAATATAATATATGTATATGTATGTATGCATATAAATATGTACGTATGTACGTGTGTCAATGTGTCGATGTGCGTGTGTGTATGTGTGTGTGTGCGTACGTGCCACATTTTATCCCCGTATGATAATGTTGATGATTTCTATAATCGATGCTAGTTCATGAGTTTTTTTTTCTTTGTCTGAAGATGGATTTTTTTTTTGTATGACGTTGTTGTTGTTGTTGTTGTTGTTGGAGGCGGTTGTGATGGTCGTGGTGGTGATGGCGCTGTTGTTACTGTTGTTGTTAATGATGCTACTACAATGGTTTCTTGTTGTTGTTGTTGTTGTTGTTGGTATTGGTGGTGGTGGTGGTGGTGGTGCTGCTGCTGCTGCTGCTTCT
>NC_068981.1:178837283-178837529 GCF_001194135.2 Octopus bimaculoides | reverse complement strand
TGGTGGTGGTGGTGGTGGTGCTGCTGCTGCTGCTGCTTCTCTTGGTGCTAGTACTGGTTGTGGTGATGGTGATGGTGATGGTGGTAGCGATGATTGTGATGGTAGTGGTGGTGGTGATAATATCGTTGATATTCTTATAGTTGTTAATGCTTATTAGTGTTGTTATTTTTTCAGATTGATGACGCTACTGTTATGTTGTTGCTGGCAGTGGTGGTGGTGGTGGTGGTGGTGGTGATGATGACAGGC
>NC_068981.1:178836419-178837273 GCF_001194135.2 Octopus bimaculoides | reverse complement strand
CTGTTGTTGTTGTTGTTGTCGGTAATAAAGCCATCACTGTTGTTGTTTAACCCCAAACGATCCCTGGTCGCACAGATTTATGACCAAATAAGTTCCCACTATCACCTCCTCCCTCTCTCTCTCTCTCTCTCTCTCTCTCTCTCTCTCCCTCTCTCTCTCTCTCTCTCTCTTTCTCTCTCATTCAGACAATACATCCCGAACTACATCCATCCGATGAATATTTCATTATGATTTAAGAGAAATTTGGCTGTTGTTTCTCGAATGCTTCTGGTCTACTTCTGTGCATATTCTATTCGTTATTTGCAATGTGCGGTTGTTCTTGTTATTGTTTAACTCTAAATCAACCCAGGTTATAATAGAAGACATTCGCCTAAGGTGTTACACAGTGGAACTGAACGCACGACCACAAGGTTGGCATAATATTGTAAAATGACGTAGCATTGGCTGACGTACCGTACCCGACAATTGCAGCAATTGTGAGCCAACGAGTTTTCATGTGGTCAAAATACTTGCAAGAAATAGCAGATAAATTCCCTCAAATACACCATATGATTAAAGTCCTTCCGGCAATGACCACGTGATTGCATGTTTTTTTTTCTTCTCGTTTTGTTCTGTTTTGTTTTACTGGCATAGTGCATCTGGGATTATATAATCCAAGTCCCCTTGCCTTCTTTTTAATATATTAGAGTGAGATAAAAAAAAAAATACTTAGGCTGCGGTGCCCAATAACTCAAATAACCGTGTTGGGGTTTCTTCGTTGTCTCCTTAATCTTCTTGTATCTTCTCCCACTTGTTTCAGTCTTTGGACTATGGGTACGCAGGGAAACTGCCTTGAAGGGTGTAGTTGAATATAT
>NC_068981.1:178833182-178836209 GCF_001194135.2 Octopus bimaculoides | reverse complement strand
ATATATTAAAATAGTAGGGTAAAAAATTGTATATTAATTAATATCAATTTAATACCAGGTAACTAGCACATTAAAAGAATCAGGAGATTCAGAAAAAATTATCTGAGATCTAAAAAGGATTACTGTATATGTATATATAAAAGCAACTTCACATGTGCTTCAGAGAACCTGATATATGTATTAACTTGTTCTGGGTGTCGAGAGCAATACATAGGCCAAATCAAAGACAATCTACGTCAAAGGATGACTCTGCATAGATCCCAGATCAAAATTCGGAAATACAGAAAAATAGCATTTTCCCCTCTAACAATTCAGAGACGATGCAACCTGTAGTCAGCGCAGTTGTAAAGAGCCATACTTTATCACAAAATATAAACCCCTTTTGAATGCGTCCACCACAAATGACACTATTACAAGGGCCTTAGAATAATACCCACGCAGATATTAAAAACGATATATTCAGAACCCTTACTACTCATGAATTTATTCAGAACAATTTCAATCACTACTATTACAACCACAACGGGACACTTTTAGGTCACTTGACCATTTAAGAGGATTCCACCAACATCCTGCAACTGTCATACCTCTCACGCACTTTTTTATTCTTTCTTCTTCTTCTTCTTCTTTTCTTTTTCTTCTTCTTCCTCTTCGCCGCCGCCGCCGCCACCGCCTCCTTTCTCAACTACTACTGCTGCTAAAACAATCAAAAACAAGAATTCATATCAAACTGCTACTGCACGCTGCCTACTACCTTGAACTCACATGAGTAAAAAAAAGAAACAGAGACAGACAGAAAAAAGGAAAATGCCGCTTACATTTGAAAACTATGGAAATATTTTTTTTAAACATTTCATTAAATTTTCCACAATTTAATTGTTTTCCCTGCTTTACCTTAAGTTGAAAAAGTCGCAAAGACTGAAACCGGTACTAAAATGTTCTTCATGATAAAATTATTTTAGCAATTTCTACCTTGTCTTATTTTCCTTATATATATATGTGTGTGTGTGTGTGTGTGTGTGTGTGTGTGTGTGTGTGTGTGTGTGTGTGTTTGTGTGTTTATGTGTATGGGTGTGCATACATAAATATACGCACGCATACGTAATACATATGATACGCTCAGAAAACAAAGTAGATGGACAAATAGATATATACATCTCTAAATGTACTTTTTTTTTCTCAACGCTTCATAATAATATGCGGCATGATTAAATAGTTTTTATCTTTTATATGGTTTTTGTTTGCCAGAGCACATATTGCTAATTCTCTTTCTAATATTGCTGACTTGATACTTTTGTACAGTATTTCTAGATTTTTTTATCTTTAACCCCTTGCCTGTCCAAAGCATTGGCAAATATTTATCTTAAACGTCCATCCTTATTTCCAGACTTTTAGTTATCCCCGTGTTTCACACATTCAGAATGATATAAAGCTTTCCTTTCATAAGTCCCAAGTTGCTTTGAAAAAATTGGGAATATGAATCATATATGATGCATAGAGTTTAGGAAGATATGTCCTGTCTATCACATGTAATACACTGGACGAGCAAAGTTTTAAGAAATAATAGATTGAGCAAAGGTTTAAGAAATTGTAGATTTTCAGTTTTCTTTAATGTGCGTTTAGCACCTGCCATTTATTACATCTAATATGATTCTTTAAACGTCGACTGTACTTCGCTTGGCTAAGTGGTTCTCAACCGGGGTCCATATATGATCTTTGGGGTCCATGCAACAAAATAGTAAATTGAGGATCCACAATAGTAGTTTAAGGGCCCCTGAAAACAAAACTGCTTTAGATATATGTATTGGCATGTATTGCAAAGAAATAACTAGGTTTCTTTCTCTGACGTTTTATATGGTTCAACCTACACAGGTTAATGTATGAAAAAGAAAATAGGTATTTTTTAAAAAGTATCTGTAGAACTAGTTTGTAAGCAATGAATGGCGATGGGAGTGCACCAGAATAAAATAGTATTCAAAGGGGTCCAAAGATAAAAAATGGTTGAGAAACTCTGGTTTAGTTCATAGTAGTTTTTAGGCTAAATTCCTTAAATGCTTCTTTTATATACATTCTCAACTTCTCTACATAATACCTGATCATGTGTCGAACGATAGTCATCCGGCCACCCTTTTAATACTGTTCGTTAAAAGATCCGATTCCATGAACACGCCTAGAAATTTGAATATCTAGGATCGGTCGTTATTGTTTTTGTAGTTGTTGATCTCCATGTTTCACTCTAGGTCGACTAATTCTGAATCGAATAGAATTCTGTTCAAAAGTATTCCAAACAGGACCATTTCAACTTTTTTTCGCACTTTTTGCCCCTTTGACACCACTATCCAATGTGTACTTCATCATCATCGTCATCATCATCCACAAAGTTTCTCCATAATCGGCAAGCTATTTCTTATATTACACATATTTCTAACAATTATTTACAATATTACATGAATATGTTCTTAATATGTATTCATTATTAGATATATAATGTTTGTAACACCTAAAAACACACTCATATATATTTATATATATAGAAATGTTATAATTTCTAAGTCTCTCTAAAGAGGAGGTACAGCAGCAGTACTGGGTATTAATATTTATTGTCAAACTAAGGTGGCAGTCCAGAGAAATTGGACGAATGCTGCTGTTGAGTAGCTCCGAGAGGCGATCGCTTCTAGCTAGCTATATGATGCATGAACCTGCATTCATAAACATTTCTATTTTTGAAAATCAGTGAATGTGTTTCACTGAATATACATATATAAGTAAAACCTTCGCACAGCGACCCCTGCTGGACTCGGCTGCTCCACATTGATAAGGGACAACTACCCCGAAACCGGTCTGTAGATGCCAAGATAGCAAAGGGAAGGTGATGACCTCCCCTCTTCGAAGGTTCATGGACGTAGGTTCGTGCGTTATACAGCTAGCTAGAGGCGATCGTCTCTCGGTGATAATCAACAGCAGCATTCGTCCTATTTCTCTGGACTGCTACGTTAGTTTGGCAATATATATATATATATATATATA
>NC_068981.1:178830768-178832701 GCF_001194135.2 Octopus bimaculoides | reverse complement strand
TATATATATATATATATATATATATATGATTATACATATGTACATGAGCATGAGTCGGTGAAAGAAAACATGGGTGGGCGTAGATATATTAGGGAGTCACACAAAAATATAGAGGTATTGACTGATAGATAGATAGATAGATAGATAGATAGATAGATAGATAGATAGATAGATAGATAGATAGATACACTTAAAAAGGGAGAGATCTATGGGTAGATATATATCAAATAAGTCATTAAAATAAAGAGATTCGGACAGACAATCAGACATTTGCATACATACACCAACACACACGCACGCACACACGCGCACGCACCCAGACACACACACACACACACACACACACACAAACAAACAAATACAGTCACAAATACAGGCGCAGCTTTCTCTTTACAGAGAGAAAGAGAGAGAGAGAGAATAAAACAAGTAGATGGATAGATAAACATACATACACACACACATATATATATATACTGCGTTCTGCATTTATATATACATTATTTGATTTGATTTTTTTATATGTTGTAATCTTTTTATATGTTGTAATTTGTTTATATACATTTTCAATGACTGCCTACTCAACTCGCATTATTTTCTTTATAAATACCTTGTTCTAAATCCAGAAATCCAGAGTTTGTATTTATACCTTTGTAAACAACCTGTCTTTCTGTCTTTGCTAAGATATTTGCGTAGTAAAATTATGGCTCTTGTATACTCTTTTCTCTTTTACTCTTTTACTTGTTTCAGTCATTTGACTGCGACCATGCTGGAGCACCGCCTTTGGTCGAGCAAATCGACCCCAGGACTTATTCTTTGTAAGCCTAGTACTTATTCTATCGTTCTCCTTTGCCGAACCGCTAAGTTACGGGCAGGTAAACACACCAACATCGGTTGTCAAGCGATGTTGGGGGGACAAACACAGACACACAAACACACATATATACATATACACATATACGACGGGATTCTTTTCAGTTTCCGTCTACCAAATCCACTCACAAGGATTTGGTCGTCCCAAGGCTATAGTAGAAGACACTTGCCCAAGGTGCCACGCAGTGGGACTGAACCCAGAACCATGTGCTTGGTAAGCAAGCTACTTACCACGCAGCCCCTCCTGCGCCTATATCTTTTTTTTTTTTATCTTTTACTCGTTTCAGTCATTAGACTGTGGTTATGCTGGGGACACCGTCTTGGAGAAGTTTTAGTCGAATGAATCGATCCCAGTAGGTACTCTTTCTTTAAGTCTGGTAATTATTCGATCGGTCAATTTTTGCCGAATTCCTAAGTTACTGAGATGTAAACACACTGCAGTCAAGCGGTGGTGGGGGACAAAGAGACACAAATACACACGCACACATAAATCTATACATACATACATACATACATGCGTACATATATACATAGTGTACATACATATATATTTATATGTACATACATACATATATATATGTGTGTGTGTGTGTGTGTGTGTGTGTGTGTGTCTGTGTGTGTGTGTGTGTTTATATATAACTATGACCAGTAAAGTGGTCATTTAATGTGCTAGAAATAGACCACATGTAGTGTCTACCAAGACCTAATGGTTCTCAAACGAAATTCAGCAAAATATGTTAATTTCGAAACCTGTCCGTGGCTAAGAAGGTTTTATTTTAGTTCTGTAATTTTCACTGTCTTGCCCGCATACGTTTTGGTATTTTGCTGAATTTCGTTTGAGAACCATTAGGTCTTAGTAGACACAACATGTGGTCTATTTCTAGCACATTAAATGACCACTTTAGTGGTCATAGTTATATAAGTTATATATAAACATATACTTTAATCCCCTAAGATCTCAGATATTTTTTCTGAATCTCTGATTCTTTAAATGTGCTAGCTTCCTGGTAATAAATCGATATTAATTAATATCTGATTTTTTACCCTATGTTTTAATATATAT
>NC_068981.1:178828737-178830664 GCF_001194135.2 Octopus bimaculoides | reverse complement strand
ATATATATATATATATATATATACATACATATACAACGGGCGTCTTTCAGTCAGTTTCTGTCTACCAAATCTACTTACACGGCTTTGGTCGGCCCGAGGCTATAATAGAAGACACGTGCCCAAGGTTCCACACAGTGGAATTGAACCCGGAAGAATATGGTTGGAAAGCAAGCTTCTTACTACACAGCCACTCCTATGTTGTTTTAATCTAGGTTTTCAACCCTTGTTTCATTTACACTCTGTCAGTGATAATCCTTCTTGTCGGAAAATATAGAATACAGTTCTATATTTAAGAGATGAGGAATTATGTACATTATTTACATTATTTACATTTGACGGATATTTGTCCTCATCTTGTTTGTTGTTAACACAACTTTTCGGCTGATATGCCCTCCAGCCTTCATCAGGTATATGTTTTGGTAGTAGTCACAGCTGTGGGTTCAGTGAAGGGATCATCTAAATTATTTAATCTTGACTTCTGCATAATTTATAGAATATATTCTTCACTTTCGTCAGCAAATTCTTGAAAAATTAGGGCAACTCTCTACCCTTTGGCTCTTTATAGAATCTCCAGAGAACCAAGTTTAGGAAATCAATTTCCTCCAAGCACTTTATGTCGGTATTCGAAAATGGCTTTTGATAAGAACTTGGACAGTAATCGAATATGATTGAACTTCGGGAAGCACACATTTAGGCAGCTTGAGTTTTACCGGGATGCTTTAACAGGGGATTGCGCATATCAAAAGTGGTGGGCAATGTCAATTTGGCTAAGTTTGACAGTCTGTTACTGCTATGCCACACTTACGTTTGAATGAATGTTATGTTGCTTATAGGAGTATAATATCCTGGGTACCGATGAAGGAACTTACCTTACCTTTTCTAGATGTTATCCAAATAAATATTATAAGCGATTGACATTGGTTTACCCATAACAGTTCTAATGACGAGTTGGTATTAGAGTCTCAGTTCAATCCATCGTACCACACATTGCCACTTCTATTTGAAAATATGGCCTGGTAGATTTTTTCTGCTTTGACTAGAGAAATAAGTCCTACGGTTAACATAACAGAAGAAAGGAGTATCATCCCCATCAATCAGTGTTTAAAGTGAAGTGAAAGAGTGTGCAGGGGAATTATATCCTTATATGAAATATGATAAGGTTAAGTAAAACTGCAAGGTATATGAATGGGTTGATTTAATTTGTACATTCAGATTTCAGTGTATAATGAGAAAGAGCATTCTTAAGGAAAAGAACGTGAGAATTGACACATTTGTCAATACATGTGTGTTAGACGCACAGACATATACTCAACCAATCCGCATTCTTTGACTCCTCTGTCTTAAATTGTCTAATATAACTCTAAGGTTTCTGTGTGGGAGTGAGTTTGTGTTTGTGTATGTGTGTTTTTGTGTATGTAAAAATGACACTGAGAAAAAATATTCAGGGACGCCTGTCGCACAAAAGCATAATAGTAAAATGAGAACTAGCATATTTACTGTAGCACACCCAGACATTTTAATTAATTGAAATTACAATCTTAATGATAACAGCAATCATTCTTTGAATAACTAATTCCGATCAAAAACGTTTGGAAGAGCAATTTTGGAATGTTTTTAGCTAAGGTTATTCAAATAACGAAATATGAATTAATGAAAAATATTCAAAGCATAAAATTGAGTATGTTTTACTAGAAAATGAAACGTCTTGGATCGTATCGCTAAGATTACAAGTTCTGATCGTACAAATGAATGATGAAGATGAGCTGCGTGACAATATATAAAATAAAATATGGACATATAATGCTTTGCTGTTTTTCTCCCGAAGACTGATTAATCAGAACCGTAGAATTTAGTTATTATTCAAGAAGCTTCAGCTTTGTATCTATGTTTATGCATATGCATACATATATAAATATATATATATATA
>NC_068981.1:178826975-178828057 GCF_001194135.2 Octopus bimaculoides | reverse complement strand
CATACATACATACGCATATATATATGTGTGTGTGTGTGAGAGAGTGTATATGCATTATTGAACTCATAAAGCAAATTATGCTGAATATGCTCCTTTGCCACTTCCATTATAGCTTTGAAAAAATAACTGTTAAAATCGAACTGCACTCTTCAAAACTTACACTAAGAATAAGAACAAGGTAAAATTAATACCTACTTTTATACCAAGTTGATGCAGGTAGTTTATCCCGTCCCCTTATTACTTTTAGTTCATGCAATTGAAAATACCGCATTATTTACGGGATGACCCAATATATACGACGGTCTTCTTTCAGTTTCCGTCTATCAAATCTGCTCACAAAGCTTTGGTCGGCCCGAGGCTATATTAGAAGACACTTGCTCAAGGTGCCACGCTGTGGGACTGAACCCGGAACCATGTGATTGGAAAGCAAGTTTCTTGCCACACAGCCACGCTTGCGCTTATGTATATAGATAAATAAATAGATAGATAGATAGATAGATAGATAGATAGATAGATAGATAGATAGATAGATAGATAGATAGATAGATAGAGTTGTGTATGAGTTATATTAAGTTCTCAGTCCTTTTCTCTGCACCGTTATTGCTATGTTTGCTCTTCTACATGGACAGGACGGTTAGGTTATTCTCTATGTCAGTACATTAGTTTTATTGACTATTCTCACTTTAATAAAACAACCCTCTGCCCTTTGTATTTAAAAGCTAGTAATACAGTCTATAGTAAATCATTGTTAATGTTCATGTAACTGTTGCGATGGGTTTTGTTGGTGGTAGTAGTGCTTGTGCTGGCAGCTACAGCAGTGGTGGCAGTGGCGTTTGTGATGTAGTTGGTGGCAGCAACAATTTCATAGAATATTCTGACTTATCTTTGAAGTCATCCGGTTCAGATCGAAACAATGAAACAACCGTCACTTTTGCGTTGCAAGCAAAATGGTAATTCTGTCTCAGTGTATGTATGTATGTATGTATGTATGTATGTATGTATGTATGTATGTATGTTACATATATGCGTATGTACGTGTGTATATATGTGTGCATGTATATAAGCATATATATATATATATA
>NC_068981.1:178817526-178820341 GCF_001194135.2 Octopus bimaculoides | reverse complement strand
GACCGGCGTTCGTCACATAGCTTGGAATCGCCATTCTCAAAATAAAATGGCTAAGAAAGCCGAAAATAAATTTAACAAAAATGGGGAATTCGCCACACAGGGCAGATTTCCCGTGCAAACAAGTTGCACAACTGAATATGTTAGTTGTTGCACAGCTTTTGTATATAAAATATTACTGAGAAACAAACTTTTTAGAAGCAAAAAAGGCAAAACTTACGGAGCCGATGTGTCTACCGTCCGTCCATGATAATAGATAGATAGATAGATAGATAGATAGATAGATAGATAGATAGATAGATAGATAGATAGATAGATAGATATGGAAAATGAGGGGAGGATATGCTTATAAACATACTGACATTCTTTTCTTTTTCTTGTTTTAGTAATCAGACTGCGGTCAGGGCGGACTTTGAGTCCATTACATCGACTCAAGTACTTAGTCTGATGCTTATTTTTCAATTTCTATTGAATGGCTAAGTTCTCCTTGGCGTAAATATTGATTTCAATTTTTGGCACAAGGCCAGCAATGTCGGAAGAGGAGACGAGTCGATTACATCGACTCCAGTGTTCAACTGCTACTTATTTTATCGATCCAGAAAGGATGAAAGGCAAAATCGATCTCGGCGGAATTTGAACTCCGATTATAAAGACAGACGAAATATCGTAAAGCATTTTGCCCAGTGTGTTAATGGTTCTGCCCGCTCACTGCCATCCTTAGCATAAATATTGGTTATAAATTTTGGCACAGGCCAACAATTTCGAGTGAGGGAGAAAGTCGATTACTTCGTCCCCAGTGTTATACTGGTACTTATTTTATCGACCCCGAAATTTAACTACGGTGGAATTTGAACCCAGATTGTAAAGACGGACGAAACGTCGTAAAGCATTTTGTCCGGCGTACAAACGATTCTCCCAGTTCACTGCCTTGCTCAGTATAATATATATTGGTTTCAAATTTTGGCACAAGGCCAGTACTTTCGGGGTGGGTCTAAGTTGATTACATCGAGCCCAGTACACAACAGGTACTTATTGTATCGAACCCGAAAAGATTAAAAGCAAAGTCGATCTCGGTTTAATTTGAACTCAATGTTAAGACGGATGAAACGCCACTAAGTATTTTGCCTATCACCTATCTTGGCGTAAATATTAAAATGCATTTTCGTTCGACGCACCGATTCACATCATATGTTCATACATATACAGACAACGGGCTTATGCACAATTTTACGCTAAACAAATTTTTAGTCAAATGGCATTGTTAGAAAATAATTTTGTACAAGTGAGGTGCAGCAGGATCGAACCCGGAAGCGTGTAGTCATGAAACAAACATTTTCCCACATAAACATTTTTGATAGACAGATATTTGTGGCTGGAGAGAAGAGAGAAAAAGAGAGTGAGAGAGAGGTAATGGGAGACGGAGGTAGAAAGGTAAAGATAGATAGATAGATAAATAGATAAATAGATAGATAGATAGATAGATAGATAGAGAAATAGACAGATAAACCAACAGACAGTCAGAAAGCTAGTCAGACAGATAGACAGACAGAGAGGGAAAATACCCTCAACAAGTCTCAGGCATATCTACTCAATCCCCTGTGTTTTAATTCAGATTGAATTTCCTTAGACTAAACACAAATCCGTTAGATATAGCTATATTCCCACACTAGAACTACTTAAGAGATATTTGTATAACCAGGAATAATTCATTTCTAAATTGTAGAACCGTGCATACTCTATCTCCTGGGCAATGGCTGGAAGTCATGTGATAGTCAATGAGAAAAGTGAAAAGGCGAGTAAACTATTGTGTAATAGGTCTGCTGCATTCGTTAATTTTTGTCGTAAAATACATATTGAATGACACAGAAGAGTAGCTAAAGGTGTCTATGTGGCTTTTGTATCAACGATATGTACGTCTTTATTGATAGGTGGACGAGACTAGTTGACAGATTACGCGCTTTGCCTGGGAGCGGTGAGAAATCCCTGAGCGAGGGATTATTCTCAACATATATGCGCATACAAAAATACGTACAAGCACACATACATACACGCGTGTATGTATGTGTGCGTGTGTGTATGTGTATGTGTGCATGTGTGGTTTTTTTTATTGTAAAGTTACGTAGTTGACAGTAGGTACAAGAATTTGTACATTGAACTTATTGAACCGTATGTATATGCAAACATACACACGCATGCATACATACATACATACATACATACATACATACATACATACATACATACATATGCATACATGAGTTTATATGCGCATATATATACATGTACGTGTATATACACACGCGAGTGATTGAACAAACGAAAGAAAGGGGCACTCAGCACACTTCCCAGGAGTAACATATATTATTGTTTAAAATAGTCTGGCTCGGTTCTTTGCGACTTAAAGTTTCCTAGGCTTCTTACAGAAACCTCGCTCATTCAAACTCAGAGAATTGAATGGAAGAATACAGGTAGTCCTAGATGGCTGCCGGAAACTGGGCTGCTATAGTCATGGACAAGGCGAGTTACATAGGTCACATGGTATCGTTAGAAGAAAGGCGGCGAGCTGGCAGAAACGTTAGCACGCCAGGCGAAATGCTTAGCAGTATTTTGTCTGCCTTTACGTTCTGAGTTCAAATTCCGCCGAGGTCGACTTTGCTTTTCATCATTTCGGGGTTGATAAATTAAGTACCAGTGAAACACTGGGGTTGATGTAATCAACTTAGTCCCTTTGTCTGTCGTTGGTTGTCCCCTCTATGTTTAGCCCCTTGCAGGCAATAAAGAAATAAGAAACGTTAGCACGTCGGGCGAAATGCTTAGC
>NC_068981.1:178815324-178817516 GCF_001194135.2 Octopus bimaculoides | reverse complement strand
AATGCTTAGCAGTATTTTGTCTGCCTTTACGTTCTGAGTTCAAATTCCGCCGAGGTCAACTTTGTCTTTCATCCTTTCGGGGTCGATAAATTAAATACCATTTACGCACTGGGGTCGATCTAATTGACTGCCCTCTCCTCCAAAATTTCGGGCCTTGTACCTAGATTAGAAAAAAGATTCAAGGCGGTGAGCTAGCAGAAACTTTAGTACGCCGGGCGAAATGCTTAGTGGTATTTCGTCTGTCTTTACGTTTTGAGTTCAAATTCCGCCGAGATCGACTTTGCCTTTCATCCTTTCGGTGTCGATAAATTAAGTACCGGTTGCGTACTAGGGTCGATCTAATCAACTGGCCTTCTCCTCCAAAATTTCGGGCCTTGTGCGAGAGTAGAAAAGGTATCGTTAGAAGTGAGATCGACATTTCAGCGACCACAGATGCACTAAGAAAGAGGATTTCTTAGAATCGCGTGGCTGTACAGGAAGCTGGTGGATACTTGATGTCTGGCAGGACATTGAACGTTCTTTGAAAGGTCTTGCAGGCCAGCAGAAATATGGTTGGTGAGGGTGTATTTGTGTATGCCAGATGTATGAGTACGCAGATGTGGATGTTCCTGCGTGTGTATCAGCTATGCGTGGGGGTGGGGAGCTTGTGTGTAAGTTGGCGTGTGGATGAGAGCTGATAGCATCATCTCGTTTGTGCGTGTTTGCTAGAGTGCATGCAAGTATGGAGGCGAATGCGTGTCAGCCGTTTGTGAGTACTTGCGTGCACAAATATGCTACCAGCTATTTGTGACACACCAGCTACTTGTGACATACCAGCTATTTGTGACACACCAGCTACTTGCGAAGGACACATGATCATACAAACACACACATTTTTAGT
The DNA here is from genome assembly GCF_001194135.2 of Octopus bimaculoides. Lineage (NCBI taxonomy): Eukaryota > Metazoa > Mollusca > Cephalopoda > Octopoda > Octopodidae > Octopus > Octopus bimaculoides. Next base: position 178,816,636 of record NC_068981.1, on the reverse strand, counting down.
AGTAATGAGCAAAAGAAAATGTACTTAATACCATGAATTATAGCATGCGACTTGATAGGCAGGAACCTACAATACTAACTATTTCCAGTTTCTCCGCGCCAAAGGTACGCTATCCTTCAGACCACCATATTGAAATAAATTTCAAAGCAATATTAATAGGTATTAATAGGTACAAGAAGGCCGCGTGCTGGCAGAATTGTTAGCACCCCGGGTAGTATTTTTAGCGGCATTTCGTCCGTCTTTACGTTCTGAGTTCAAATTCCGTCGAGGTGGACTTTGCCGTTCATCCTTTTACGGTCGATAAAATAAGTACGAATTGAGGATTGGGGGTTGACGTAATCGACTTATCCCCTCCACCGAAACTACTGGCCTTGTGCAAAAATTTGATACAGATATTAATAGGTACAGGCCCCTCTTTGAGCTCGCGTTATTACATGAATTAAAACAATTGTTATTTAATATTTTCAATAAAGTCAATTCCCTCTCAGCGAATCAAGCTTGATAGGGGACTAAGCCATATCCAAAGATGGAAGCAGAAATTCGATACAACATTTGAGAGAAAAATAATACAAAATTGATTACTAATCAATAGAGGAAATGAACTCTGGGTGAAGAGAACTGTCGATCCGGTATCCACCAGACTTCATGCATGAATATGTATATTCGTAGAGCACGTGGACATGCAGGTGAGTGTGCATGCTTCGTGTACCTGCAGATTGTGCATACATATATCATATAGCGATGCATCTAATGCGTGCTTTCAACTGAAGACTAACTGGAAACTGATGAATGAATGTTGTCTATGGAGAATAATCGTTTTTTTTTTTTTGTTAATGACACCGTATGTAAAGAAATAATTCATTATGTGAGCATTGGCATTTGTCGAAAGGACTGTTAGCCTGTAATGCTGCTGAATGTAAGAGCTACAGGGTGCAAAAGCGGTTGGCTCTTTGTGTTAAAGTGTGCCACCAACAAGCTGTACACATCATGGCTATATGGTTGCTTATTACAAGACCTCTCTGGATGCATCAATTTTATGAAGAGTTAGGTATACCTGTTGTTATAACAGCATACTAATCACTGATTCATTGAGAACTTAATTCAATAATTCGGACATCGAGTAAATCAGAGGGCGTGGGTTCCTGTTGCCCACACATCCTAAATGCATCACACACATTTACCAAGACACATTTGCGTGTCTCAAAGAGTAACTTAGTGTTATGAGAGACGCCATTAAAAAGTAAAATATACACATCACACATGCACCAACCATCCATCTATCTATCTACCTATCTATCTCCCTATATATATA
>NC_068981.1:178812740-178815288 GCF_001194135.2 Octopus bimaculoides | reverse complement strand
CATATAGAAACGTTCACATATACATACACATAACACATATATATATATTATATATTTGTGTGTGTGTTTGCGTGTGTGTGTGTATCTGTCTGTCTGTGTGTCTGTGTCTAATTAAGCCATTAAGAGGTCTAATTCTTATATTATATAGGTTTCCAGCCTTGTCGGCCGGTACCAAACTTCCAGGTGCAAACCTTATTCTCAGCAGGATTTCCTTCAAATTTCGTTGATGCTGATTGTATCTCAGTGGAAGTTTTTCTAACCTAATGTGTTTACTTATACTAATCATCTTCCAAATCGGCCAAGTGTTGGTTAGGCGGAGGGTTCCATAAGGATTTGAATTCATACTTCAAGCCGTTGTTCTCGTGGAATTTTCTTCCTCTATATTCCATATCACTATTCAATTAAAATCTGTTTTTATCATGCCTGCCACACAACGTTTTCAGTTCTGAATGACATCGTAGGATTCCTTTTCAATTTTTTGTTATTGTGTTTATTTGTTTTGCTTGAAATTTAGAACTTTTTAAAATGCATTTTGAAAAAGACAATATACCATAAGTGTTAAACTTTTTGATAAAATCTAGAGGAACTTTATGTTCCTTTTTTTTCTGAATTTTTTTTTTAACTACAAGAATTCTACGAAATTCAAGTGAAGGTCACTCAATTTTGCATCTCTTACGAAGACATCCTTTTTTCCTTTTTTAAATCATTAATGTGTCAGGCCACTAAAAGTGAAAGGCTTATTTAGAAACTTGCTTCCCAACCATGTGATCTTGGGTTCAACCTCACTGCTCGGTACCTTGGGCAAGTGACGTTTAATATAATCACGGCCAACCAGAACCTTGTGAGTAAAACTGATAGGCAGAAACTGAAAGAATCCAGCTGTGGGTGTGTCTGTGTGTGTGTGTATGAGTCTGTCTGTATATATATATGTATATATGTGTGTGTGTGTGTGTAACTTTGCGCATGTATGCATATTTGTGTGCGTGCGCGCGCGAGTGTTTGTGTGTGTGTGCATCTTTGTGCTTTGTTGGTATTTGTTGGTACGTCCCTGTAAGTTAGCGGTTCGGCAAAAGAGACCTATAGAATAAGTACCCAGCTTAAATACAGAAAGGACTGGAGTCAACTGGGGTTCGACAAAGGCCTTCAAGGCGGTGCCCAAGCACATCAGCAGTCCTATGTCTGAAACAAGTAGAAAGATAAAGTATAAATATGGCAACAATGCGAAATTTGATTAAATAATGATAAAACTTCAGATTAAAAACTAAAATGCATTCGTTTTAGTAATCCATGTAGATATATATGTATATATACGCTTTTTTTTATATCTATATCCATCTATTTATCTATCTATGTTATATCTCGAATAAATTTGGCTGAGACTAAACAAAAGTCTGGGTGGAACAGCATATTTTCACCAAAATAGACTTGTTTACAGAGAGTAACCTTTTAGGCCTACCACAAACGTTGGAGAAAAGAATTGCCTAAAAGCTATGTAAATGATAGTTAACCTAAGTTCAAACATCACTAGATTCATTTTCATTCTATGTTCATGTGTTTGCGTGTGCGCATGTGGGCGTATGCCTGTGTAGGTATACGTATGCGTGTATATACATGTTTAGATGGGATTATGTTGATATAGAGAAGTGTTATGTGACTGTGTGCGATAGTTACGTGTAATCTGTATGTATGTAGTTGTGTTTGCTTAATGGATGTTCTTGTGTGCATTAGAACATATTCAGAGTATATGGTTGAATAAATTGGTGCATCAAGAAGACGTTTGTGTATAGTATTCAGTGCATAAGAGTGATGAGCTGTGCACATATATCTGTAGCTAATACAGTCAACTGGCTTGTAAGTTTGGATATGATTGTGTGAAATAGAAAACGCAAGGAAGACATGCTTTTCTAAGTGGATGTATGCATCTTGACGGAGAGCATAGGCATTCTTAAGATGCTTTGAGCAAGTGTAGGAGCAATAACACTAAATATGGTAGTGTCAGTGTGTATGCGTGTGTGTTTGTGTGTATATGTGCACGTGCGTGTGTGTGTGTGTGTGTGTGTGTATGTGTTTTTATGTGTGTGTATGTGCTTTTATGTGTGTGTGTGTGAATGCGCATGACTCGGTAGTTAGAGAGTCAGGCTCACAATCATGAGGTAGTGAGTTCGATTGCCAGACCGGGCTGTGTGTGTTGCACCAGTTCACTCAGCTGTAGAAATAAGTTGCGACATCACTGGTACCAAGCTGTATTGGTCATTTGCCTTTCCCTTGGATAACACTGGTGGCGTGGAGAGAGGAGGATGGTATGCATGGACGACTGTTGGTCTTCCACAAACAAGCTTGTCCGGACTTGTGCCTTGGAGGGGTACTTTCTAGGTGCAATCCCACGGTCATTCATGAACGAAAGAGTGGGGGTCTTCTAATAGCATACACACACAAACATATATACATGTCCTTATAACTGAAGTGTATATATGTGTGTGTGTGTGTGTGTGTGTGTGTGTGTGTGTGTGTGTGTGTGTGTGTGTGTGTGTGTGTGTGTGTGTGTGTG
>NC_068981.1:178807763-178810129 GCF_001194135.2 Octopus bimaculoides | reverse complement strand
ATATGTATGTATATATACATATATATATATATATGCATGTATGTATGTATTTATTTATACAGAGAGAGTGTGAGTGCATAAGGTATTTTACACGTTTAGAGATTGAAACCGTGGGCAAAGGTGGAAATTTGGAATTGGATGCTTGTTGTTCAAGCAAATAATCTTTTGAATACGAAACTGTATATGGCTTATTGAAAGGTGCTGCACCATCTTAATCAAGACATCTTGCGATTTTGAGGTGTGTTTGGGTTTTCTAAAAGAGCAGACAGCTATTTGTATTAAAGAAGCTGTCTTCTTTTTTACCTTAACACCACCATGTCTCTCGTAGGCCATTCTCCAGATTTTTATAAGCTCGCAATAAGTTATTTGAGTTCACTTTTCAAACTTGTCTTTAACAGTAATTCTGGCGATATACTCAGTTTCTCACCCAATTTAACATTACTTCCTTCCCATGTAGTATCTCTAGCGGTATCCACTCTGCTACAAGCATTCAGTCCAGTTATCCAATTTTAGGAACATTTCCTATCATCAGTCTTATAGATTTTGTAAACGCTCATAATCATTAACCTTTTTCCCCCGAGAGTGAAATCAAAAATGCTTATTCGTGCCACAATTTGAACAGGATAATGAAACTAAGATGTGTAAACTAACTCAAAAGCCTACCTGATGTTACTGGAAAGCCTTATGTAACAAGTGGTACGCCTTGAACTGGAAACTGCATATGACTTAAACGCTATGGAATAATATCGCCATGAAATAAGTAGTAAGTGGTTTCATACTTAAACGCTACCAGGGCCACTGGTTTCCATTAGAGAATACGATAAAGGTGAGAAAGGTATTATTTGTTGGTCAGATGTAAGCAAAACATGAAAAAGGTATGAATGTGAATGAAATGAGAATTTAGTCTTATGTTAAGTCTGTATAAACTTAAAAGTGATTATACGGCAGTCATGGAAGAAGGAAAATTATCGGATTTTTTTCTCAGATTACTGTAATTATTTCTGATATCGGTAGAAGTGCAATAATCGATTATAAAGCCGATTATATTGACCTCAGTACTTGACAGTACTTATTTTAAAGACCCAGCAATAATGAAAGGAAAGGTTAACTTTCGCTGGATACAAATTTGTAAGACATGATTATGATAACAGTAAACAGGTAGACTTCTTTTCTACTTTCCAGTGTTTTGTTGTTTTTTTTTGTTTTTTGTTTTTTGTTTTTGGCTACTTATATGAAAAATTTTCAGACTTTTTCGGAAGTGCTTTTAGCTTTCGATCAAATAGGATCGATAAGAAAAAAGAAGAGATAATTGGATCGACCTGGAGTTGATCCAATGAACTACATCTTTCCCTAAAAAAAAAAAGAGCTGACCGTGTACCTAAGAAAATAATATTGGACGTATAGTGTATTGAAATCCAAGTAAAAACTCGCCTGACTCAATAAAAAAATATTTCACAAAACTTAAATACCATTTAACTGAATCATTTTGGGCGTGGCGTGATTCTAGCCAAAACTTTTTAAAGTTTATGTCTATAGAATTATTGGGTATACAATATTGGGCGTGGTTAAAATTACCCATCCAATAATCCAGAAGATTAATGAAACAAAAAGTTTATTTCACAGAAATAATAACACAACAATATTTGTGGAGGTGTACTTTTTTTTTGTATTTTGTTTTATTCAGCTTTTTATGGTTTGCTTTCTTTTGTTATAGAAATTTACAGACACCATTCCTCAAACCTGCCGCTGTTTATTCTGAACCATTCGATAACTATAGCGTTAAAAACTGCAATAAATCCACAGCTTAATTTATGTTTTATTTTTATTCAATAGCGCTTCACTGTTTTTTTATTTATTTAATGATGAACTCACATTACTATAAGGACAAACAATGCATCAGCAGCTAATGCTGTACTTAAACGGGAACTGCATCAATTATTTTTGCAGTGAATAGCGGCATCAGCAAATCAATGGAGATGCACTGATTCAGCTGAAACGACAGCCACACCTTGAGGCCAAGTTGAGCTTTGATAAGGAAGACGAGATGAAATATGAAATCTTAGAACTTAACAATTAATAGCTAAATAGAGAATACGTCAAAATATTGGATGTACTAAACACTCAAATAGAAGAATGGTAGAAAAAAATATATAGACTCTGCTGTTGTGCATCTATTTGTTTTATAGTGTGTTTTTTTTTTTTGTAGTAGTTCTGGTTTTTGTTTGTGTTTTTGTTTTTAATATGTTATCTGATTTCTGTGTTTTTCACTCAAAACCCAGAAAATAACGAAATCAGATAAACTTGCTAATTCTAAAATTACACATACTGCACACATGTGCGTACCTGCATCTGCGTATGTATATATA
>NC_068981.1:178801979-178806397 GCF_001194135.2 Octopus bimaculoides | reverse complement strand
AGTTTATTTCAAGATTTCTTGCCAATAGGGAAAGAACCGGTTTCTAACCTAGATCCAAGGCTTTTTTATAGGAATTTCAATATCAACAACAGGATATTTTTGTATGTATGTATGTATGTATGTATGTATGTATGTATGTGTGTGTGTGTATGTATGTATGTGTGTGTGTGTATATATGTATGTTTTCGTTTAATTAGAGGCGTTCTACGTCACTGTTTATGTGGAAATTATGTATGCTTGTTAGTATTTTGGGGGTTTTCACATCAATGGCTCGGATCTCATCAGGCGTCCAATTAAGCAGCCCAAATGTTGGTATGAGTACTGGCACTGCAAAGACATTGTGGGCCACTGTTTTATTGAATGCAGAGAGTTCTGAGGTCCAAATTTTCTTTATTCTGTATGCATGTATGTATGTATGTATGCATGCATGCATGTTTGTAAGTATGTTTGTATCTATGCATTCTGTTTTCACTTGGATTGGGCCCATTAACATTATTATTGTTTCTTTTGAAATTCTGCGTATCTCCAGTTTTTATATGCTTATTAATTATATACTGTTCGTAATTTCTAGCTGGAAAACTCATTCCTTATATCAAAATAAAATATCCTTTTTCTTCGGTTTTAAAGCTTACGGTTCTCGCCCCAGTATTGAGGTTTTCGTTATACACTTCTGCTTTGTTCAGTCTAGTTAAGGTATTGACCATACGGAGGCATTTCTAGCCAGTCTTTATCTTCACTTTTTAATTGTTATTATTTATATCATGTCGAGAGGAAGTCCATATTAACAGCAACAATTGTCACGCTTCTACTGCATTCAGTTGATCATCTCTGTTTTGGGCAACATCAAAATCTACAGTCATTCAGCGAACAAATAGAGAGCCTCTATGTGATCGTTCTGATTGCTAGAATTAGCAGCAAATCTCCCTCGAACCTTGCAAGTAGCTGAGCACTCTAGAAACATATGTGCCCTTAACGTAGTTCTCAACGAGATTTAGCGTGACACAAAATTTGACAAGGATGGCTCTTTGAATTACAGGTACAACTCTTTTTTGCCAGCTGAATGGACTGGAGCAACGTGAACTTAAAGTGTCTTGTTCAAGGACACAACACGCCGAGAATCGAACTCACGACCTTACGATTGTGAGCTGAACGCCCTAACCACTAAACCACACGCCTTCCATATCAACCCAGGAGGAATGAAAAGCAAAGTCAACCTCGACAGAATCTGAAGTTAGACCGTATCTCGCCCAAAATAAGTACGGCAAGACATTTTGTTGTGCTCTTTGCTAATAATATTAAACATCTAGAAGGCGGCGAGCTGGCAGAATCGTTAATACGCCAGGCGAAATGCTTAGCGACATTTCGTCCAACTTTACGTTCTGAGTTCAAATTTCGCCAAGGTTCACTTTGCCTTTCATCCTTTCGAGGTCGATAAAATAAGTACCAGTTGAGCGCAGGGGTCGATATAATTGACTAGTCCCCTCCCATCGAAAATACTGACATTGTACCAAAACTTGAAACTAATAATAAGCGTCCAGTAAAGTTTTCACCCACATAAAATCCTGGTTTATAAGATCTACACAATGCTACACATTTTGAGGTTGGATATTGTCAGTTAAATAACATTTGAATGGCACTTATTTAATCGACAAACCACTCCTTCTATTGGCTGGATGGAACACCAAATCATTCCTATCAGAATTTGAATACAAAAGGTAAGGGGAGGTAATTAGATAGTGCAAATGTGTTTTGTCCGTCACTCCATTATTATCTGCCTAAATATCTTATATGTCTGGTTCAGAGTGCGTAAGATATTTGTGGACAGATTTATGTTTATAGAAGAAAAAAAACTTATCAATAACAGATAATAACTTTATTTATCAAAAAATTCTATGAGGATAAAAATAAACCTTCTTTTCTATAATGTTACTCAGTAAAGCCACCTTCAGCTTCAACAGCTGCTTTTATATGAGATTTACATCATCTACATGCTCGAATCAAGTGTCCTGGTTCATTTTGGACATTACTCTGACTATGGCATCCTTCAAAGAATCTTTGGTATTATGGGTGTGTTCATTGACCTCTCTCTCAACAACGCTCCGCATGTAATAGTCCAATGGATTGAGATCTGGGGAATTAGGAGGCCAAATGTTAGGGGTTATGTGATCATGAAAATTTTCAGCCATCCATTCCTGTGTTACTAGAGCCATGTGTGATAGTGCAGAATCTTACTAAAACACATATGGCCTTCCATTGCATACACTATCTATCCAGGGCTTAACAATTATTTCTAGAACCTCAATGTAGGCGGCAGAGTTAACTCCAAGTCCTTGTGGAAAGACGTAAGGAGGTATCACATGTCCTTCATTACTGAAACCATGGCAGCTGCAGGAAATTTTGTATGCATAACACTTGGAATTTCAGAAGGGTCTGCATATAACCATCCGTCATTTCTTCTGTTAACTTTTTGATCTTGGTCGAAGTTTTTCTCGTTTGAGAAAAACCAAATCAACTCTTCTTCTGCTGGATTTTTCAGTTTGTTTAAGAACCTTTTAAATCTGATGTAGTGATTTTTTCTTTTGCTCTTTCTGACAAATTGACCTTTCCTCATCATATAAGACTTATATCTGATGTCTTCGTGGACAACATTTCTGACTGTTCCTTCTGACATATGGAGATCTTTTGCAATTGACCTCATGGACTTTCTGAGATTGTAATCAATGGTCTGTTGAATTTACTGGATAAATTCGGGTGTTCTGATGACTTCAAAGCGTTTAGAATGCTTTTTATGCTTTGATACTGGTGATACGTCTTCATCTTTAGTCTGTAGCTCCTTACAAGCTTTGTAGACGAAAGATCTGGCAACTTTTGAAAATCGAGATATTTCTAAATCGGTATGCTCAACCACAATAAAAGCATGCCTCTTCATTTCTTGAGTAAGCTGATGGTCTGCCATTATTATTTTCTGAAACAAAGATTATGCAGAATTAGCAAAAATGCAGCAATGACCAAAAATAAGTATGTCCTCAAATACCTTACGCACCCTGTATATATAAATTTGAATTTTAGATTCTTTATCAAACTGTATTATTTTGTTTTTGTTTTTGAAATGTAACTGCTATTAAAATATTACACTGAATCAAAAAACGTTCCAGATTTATTTTCTTGTAATTCCTTACGATGGGCAATCTAATATCTGGCCACCGACACAATATCTAAATCTTCTGTACTTTAAGTGAATATGATATCAAATGAGCATGTTAGGATAATGGCAAGTTCAGTTTGAGAGGCAGCTTCAAGTTGTAGTAATCGGTTACAGGTCTGATTTATAGAAATAGAGACGTATGCATCATGACATCATTTTGCTGATAGCATACGCATCAGCCTTGATTTCATCGTTATATTCTACAATTAGAGACTGTCAGTTTGTTAGTCTGTCGAGTTGGTCACTAGTGCATCTCGTATTGCAAAATAAAATCAATATGGTGATCATTAAATGTAAAGTAATAAATGTTTCAATTACACTTGAAATTTTGGAGACTAATCTAATTATAAGGTTGACTAAACTGGAACTACATGCCTTGAAAAAGATACTCATGAAAGAGCAGTAAGTAGTAAACATGTCGGGAGTGTACACTAATTTTGGGTGCACTTTATTTGCTGGATACTTCGAAGAATTAGGACGTCGTTTGCCAGAACTGACAAAGTTCTGGACGAAAATGTCCTACAATAATTAGTTACCTGGATGCCAACTTAACCTTTCAGTACATCAAGGCCGATAATAAGATTCAAATATTGCAGACGATATCCATTAATATAACAATTTACCGTTTCCAAAAACCAAAATGTTTGAAAAACTTGAAGCTTAAATATGTTTAAGCTGGAATCAGCGTGGTTGACTGCGTTAATAAATATCTAATAGTAATTTGTGATCAAAGCTGGGTCCTGCAGATAGAGATATTTTGCGTGTTGCATCTAAGTGAAGAGAATAACTTCACTTAGATGTAAACATGTGTCCAAGTGGGAGATATTTATAGCAATTTATGACAATACGACAGTGTATAGTACTTAATTGTCCCGCGAGAACACTACATATAAATCCACTAATAATAGAGATTTAGGTAAAATGAATAGAACGATTTGCATTTTTAACGCATTCCAGACAACTAGTTTAACTAATAAATTACTGCACCATTAGCCTGTACGCGTAAGCGAAAGCAGGGCATTGTAATCACTCGTTTTTGTTTGTTTGTCAGTGTGCTTGCAAAATTACTGGAAAACGGCTGAACGGATTTTCACCACATTTGGCAGAAATACTCATTGGGTAAGTGGCTCGAAATGATGAACATTTGGTTTGATTATCTTCAATTTTTTTTTTTTTTTTGCCCACTTTCTTTTTCATATGAATCGACCCTCCT
>NC_068981.1:178796728-178799228 GCF_001194135.2 Octopus bimaculoides | reverse complement strand
TTATAAGTGTACTTTCGAGCACCTGGAAAATCAATTTTAGCTTCTGCTATCTTAAACCCAATTCGTAAGCAGGTGAGTCATAGCTTGCATAAAAATCTATCACAGGCTGCCATAGAAACCATTATTTTAGCACTGATAGACATGCATGTATTTTCAAACTATTTACAGCAAAACAAAAACAAAAAAAAAAGTTGTAACTAGAAAGGTAATCAATGCATCATCATTATTATTATCATCATCATCATCATCATCATCATCATCATCATCATCATCATCATTATCATCATCATCATCATCATCATCACTATACTACCACCACAACCATAATTGCTAGCGTCAATAATTTCACCACCACCACAACTACCACTACTATTGCTGCTGCTGCTGCTGATACTACTACTACTACCACTACTACTACTACTACTACTACTACTACTACTACTACTGCTACTACTACTACTACTATGACGACGACGACGGCGACGATGTGATGTCTTTGAAGAGAGAATCGAATATCAAACAAACGCATTCAATGTTCGTTTCATATAGCTGCAAGTCACGCTTGAACGATGCTATACGAGATTTTGTTGAAATGAAAGACGAAATTCAAAGCTTGAAACGCGAGATAGGTTAACAGTTGAGACATTTTTGTAGAAGTGTGAGATACAAGACTTTTTTTTAGATGTAACATGAAAACAAAAATTCAAAAATAAACAAGTTTTATGTATCTTTTAATCACATTTGGTTAAACTAACTCATTTTAGCAATACCTATGTCACTCTCCTTTATGTTTATTTGAAATGTATTTACTCAGTGAAAAGAGCGATATATGATGGCATTGGTATATATTGCAATCTTGTGTGTGTGTGTGTGTGTGTGTGTATTGGCTTCAAGTGCCACAGGGGTCGACTTTGACATTTACCGCTAAGAGACAGATAAAATAAACACCAGTTGAGTAACTGGGATCGATTTAATCGATTCTTCTCTCCCAACAAATTTCTAGCCTTGTGCCAATGTTAGAAACCGAAAATCGATATCTAACAACTCGGTGGCAAGTGCTGTACGGTAAGAAGAAAAAGATCTGACTTGTGAAATCCGCGAAGTGGTTTCAATCCCAAATATTAAGTTATTTCGTTTCATTTATAGTAACAGTGATAAAGGAACATCATAAACTTCTCGTTTCTCTTTGACTGAAACAGGAAACCTCATTGCCTACTCAAAAAGAAAGGGACATTTATTGTTTATATACAGTATATATTAAGACAGCAGTTAGCAGTCTGAAATCCATGCACATACGAAGGTCCAAAACGATGGTTCTCGAGATCTGTTAATTAGAGTTAAATTTCCAGTGTAAAATGTATAAATACGATAAGACGGATATTGATAATCCTTCAAAATTTCAAAGTTGTTTCTAAATCTTTAGAAATAACTTATATTTTTTAATTGCCTTTTAGAATCTGATCTACACTTAAAACTCTCAACTATTTAAGCTGAAATCGTATCAAGAAAAGCAGATAACTATTTTACGTAAATGTTTTTTTTTTAATACTGTTATGTATTTAATTGTTTATTCAGTTAGGTAAATGTCTTTCAACGGAGAAATGAAACTGAGAAAAAGAACTTGTATTAGTTATTAAAATTGACTTGTTGAGTAGTCACACCTTTGCAAAGACTGGAGTTCATGAGAAAATTCATTTAAGACTGGTCCTTCGTAGTGAAAAGGCTGGGAATGAACTATCTTGAAAGAAAGAAACAATTACAGATGGCCCAGAGCATAGAATGCCGAATTTTCTGTATTAGAATCAATAGTCCGTAGTCTTTGCTTAGTTCCAATATCAAAACATTAGCTAAAGCTAACCCAGTCCACCCAGCTACAAAAAAAAAAGAAACTTTATTAGGTGCAGTTTACCGCTTAATTAGCATGAATTTTAGACAGACCTATGATTAAAGGCGTTCCAGCCTCGAACATCCTGTGTTTTCCGGGGTGAGTGGATCGTCAAGAAAAGTGTATCTTTAACTATATTATTTAATGTGTTGTTTTTAAAGACTGTAGGTGTAAGGTGAGAAAGATTTTATTGATATTTCAAGCAAACAGATCGAATTCATTAACCCGCGATTAACAAGTGTTTCATCATTTAGCGCAGAATTCATATCTAGAAGTGTTTTCTCAGGGAAAGTAAAGGAAATCTAACCTAGAATATAGTTTTATTAAAACCTTGTGCATGTCTCAGTTAATTATGTTATTATTGGCTTGACTCTGTCATAGTTGTTGTCTTTGCGATGGTATTTTAGATTTTATCCGACTGGTGGCATTTTACAGAAGGAAAAGAAGCATATATATTTTCTAAGTAGATACACACACTCAGACTCAGACTCACACACATACACACACACTACACTCACACGCATGGATATATATATATGTGTGTGTGTGTGTGTGTGTGTGTGTGTGTGTGTGTGTGTGTGTGTGTGTGTGTGTGTGTGTGTGTGTGTGTGTGTG
>NC_068981.1:178793009-178796635 GCF_001194135.2 Octopus bimaculoides | reverse complement strand
TATATATATATATATATATATATATATATATATAGAGAGAGAGAGAGAGAGAGAGAGAGAGAGAGAGAAGAGAGAAGATAGAATGGACTGAGCAGCACGTTTTAATGCATAATACTACAATCACCACTTTTCGTCACTACTTTACCAGCAGATCATTGCTGACATCTTATTGTATAGTTTTTGATATAATACAACGTATCAGTATTATTTCAACAATATTTGTGAAGAGTTGATTCTTCAGGTATACGCACAAAGGGTTTTCTAAATCAAGTTATGTTGGATAAAATATGTAGCTCACGTTGATTCTATTATAATTACTTCGTTAACATACAACAGTTAGAAGAAAAACCAAAGACCATAGATCGCAAAGCACGAGTTCAGAAACATGGGACATAAAAGAAAAGGTTAAATTATATGTTTTATCTGCTAATTTATTTATCTATTTGTTTATTTTCCTTTTATATTTTATCTTTTTTACTGTTGTTTGTTCGTTTGTTGTTCTGGGGGATTTTTTTTTTTTTTTTTCAGTTTCCCCTTTTCTTGACCAGTTAAAATGTATTTGTGGTTTCCGATCTACTGGTATTTCTCCGGATTCTGCAAAAGTACTGTTTTCTTATTCTAGCTTTAGTCACAGCGCCAACGTATGCAACATCCTCAATTCCGAAATACTTATAGTTTTCATCAGACATGAGGGAGGCAGATAAGCCATTAATGTTCTTTCTCTAGTCCTCAATTCTTCCTCGGTTGACTATCATGTATGAGCATTTATCTTGCCCAAAATCTATTCCTATGTCTCGTAAAAATGTTGTGATTAGTTCTAATTGTCTCTTGATATGTCATCAACAAAATATGTGTGGCTGACATTAATTTTATTCTTTTCTGCATATCCCAGCATGTAGCCTTGGCATTTTGTTAGCAGGACTAACAAGGGATTCACTGTTAATCCAAACATTACAGATAAATTATCATGCTGGAACATGCTTGTTGATAACTTAATTCTGTTGGTAACAACAGGTGTTGTTTTAGTAGTTGTCAATGATAACTGTGTGGACTATGTTGTGATCAGTCTTTCAAAGGCATTCACTAGAGCAGTTGGTACTTTCGCAAGGTGTGTTGTAAGTCTATCATCCATGAGTGAAGAACAGAGTCAATGCCTCTTTGTAACCTAGCCATATAGTTAAGAGATTATAGCGGTGTTGCTTGGCTTCCTTAAGGACAGCCTTGTTGAAGTGAACAGCTCCACTTCAACAAAGCTCCTTTCTTTCCTTCTTGTTCATCAGTTATCACACCAGTTATTTGAGAGTGATCTTAGAGAAAACTTATTCAAACAACCTGTGTAAAGTTTGTACATAACATTCAAGTATGCTATGAACCTATAGTTTTCGGCCACATGGTTCTCTTTGTTCTTGGAGATAAGAGTAAGTATTGCAACCGTCAGCCAATTTGGTATATCTAGCTCAAAGTCCATTATTTTCTTTAAGCAGGGTCGTGAGCATTTTCCTGTAGAACGCGAGCTTTTTGTACTAGCAACCTACTACCAGGTCTCTCCCAGGTGATTTTCTATTCGGCTGTTTCATAATAGGCGTCAAGGGTGCTTCAGTGGTGGTGTTATATATTCTGAGAGATGCATTTACACAACAACCACTTCGTAGTACTTTTAACTATGCTGCATCACGATGGTGTTCTTTGTTTACATCCCAGATTCCCTACCAAAATGACTCTAGGTCTTCCTGGGGAGGAGCATTTACTACCTTGATAGTATCACCTTTCATACTGCGAAATACAACTTGTGAGTCTCGGGAAAATTTACGGTTTATCATTTTTCGTTCATGTAATCTTTTTACAGTAGCGAAGATTTTCACTTATCGCTCGTAGAGGGTAGTCAGTTTGCCTGTGAGTGTTTATTGGCGGCTATTCCAATAGAATTTTGAAAATCTATCATGCAGTCGTAATTGGTGTTTCGTAAATTCATTTTTACCCTTGCATTTGATGATACTATCTTTCTTCCTGCGTCCGTTGGTGTAAATTTGGAGAGAGGCAATCTATTTTGATTCAGAATTATCATTTGGGTCGGTCTCTTTTACATCCATCTGTTGGTACAGTTACTGCGGTACACTTTTGTAGGGCATTTATTGTCCAAAAGTTGGAAGTTTGGATTTGAGCTACTTGTTCACTCGCAATTTCATAGATCGCGGATAACAACATCGCTTGACAACCGATGGTGGTGTGTTTACGTCCCCGTAACTTAGCGGTTCGGCAAAATAGACCGATAGAATAAGTATTTGGCTTACAAAGAATAAGTCTTGGGGTCGATTTACTCGACTAAAGGCAGTGCTCCAGCATGGCCACAGTCAAATGACTGAAACAAGTAAAAGAGTAAAAGAGTAAAAGAGTATTATCCGGGAGAATGAATAGTCCTCTATGCCTGTATTCGTCTGTATCCGACGCCATGATGTATGTATGCATGTATGTATGTATGTACGTACGTATGTATGTTTTGTATGTATGTTTGTATGTATGTATGTATATATGTATGTATGCATGCATGTATGTATGTAACAGATGAAACTAAATATCTAAATACTATGAAACATTTTCTCGCCTGAATCTGCCATCCACTGCTCTTTCTATGTTCATAACGATATTAAAATGTACTGCGGTCCCATAGTTGCAGCAGGATATAGTCGGTTGATAATTCACAACTTGACATTCCATTCTACTCAATACGTTTGCGGGATTGAAATACCACATAGCGATAACAGCTGAGAGAAAGACATAACCAAAGACAGAAAAAGAGAGATGGGAGAGAGAGAGAGAGAGAGAGAGAGAGAGAAAGAAAGAGAGAGAGACAGACAGACAGACAGACAGACAGACAGAGAAAGAGAACAACAGAGAGAGAGAGAGAGAACAACGACAAGTAAAACTACGGCTGTTGCTACTGCCACTACTACCACTTTTGGTACTACTTCTACTACCACTACTACCATCGCCTCCACCTCAACCACCACTGATACAGTAATGACGACGGTGACACCGATGGGCGAAAGTCTACACCGTAAGCTTATTTTGTACTTAAGAATTCTGATAAACGGCTTTTACTCCCCTTCTCCTCTCCATATACTTATAAATGATAGCATTCCTAGTCCTAAGAACGAATAGATACTCACCCTTAACTAGACAGACATGTACGCGCTCACAGAGTTTTTTTGTTTTTGTTTTTGTTTTTGTTTTTCACTTACGGTGACTGTGTTGTAAGAAGTTTGATTCCTGACTACATGGTTTTGAGTTCGGTCTCACTGCATGGCATCTTGGGCAAGTGTCTTCTAAGTCTTGAGAATGGATTTGGTAGACGGAAAATATATATATATACATATATAGTCGCAGGAGTGGCTGTGTGGTAAGTAGCTTGCTTACCAACCACATGGCTCCGGGTTCAGTCCCACTGCGTGGCACCTTGGGCAAGTGTCTTCTACTATAGCCTCGGGCTGACCAAAGCCTTGTGAGTGGATTTGGTAGACGGAAACTGAGAGAAGCCCGTCGTATATATGTATATATATATGTGTGTGTGTATTTGTGTGTCTGTGTTTGTCCCCCCACTGTCGCTTGACAACCGATGCTGGTGTGTT
>NC_068981.1:178790454-178792999 GCF_001194135.2 Octopus bimaculoides | reverse complement strand
GGTCGATTTTCTCGACTAAAGGCGGTGCTCCAGCATGGCCGCAGTCAAATGACTGAAACAAGTAAAAGAGCAAAAGAGTATATATATATATATGAGTTATTAATATTTCTAAGTCTCTCTAAAGGAGACTACGGCAGCGGTACTGGAAATTAATAGTTATCGCCAAGCCAACATGGCAGTCCCAAAATTAGGACGAATGCTGCCGTGGATTAGCTATGTGACACACGAAACTGTGTCCTTTATAACCTTCGAACAGGGGAGGTCAGCAGCTTCCCCTTGCTGGTTTGGCATCTGCAGACTTGACTAGTTTCAGGGTATTGCCCCTTGTCAATGCAGAGCAGCCGAGAGCCCAGCAGGCGTCGCTACTGACTATCTGTAGGAAGGTTATTTATCTAATTTCAGTGGAATACATCCACTGGTTTTCAGAAATAGAGTTATTAATATTTCTAAGTCTCTTTATATATATATGCGTTTATTAATAATCAGCAGGTCACAGATTGACTCTAGGGCCGAGAATTTTGTACGTTGATAAGTGCGATCGCATCAGACTTTTAGCCCGCGAGTCACTCTGTTACTTCTTCCGATTATTAATAAATAAAAATCGTATATACACATGATTTTAGTTCTATTTTCCGGTTTGCATCACCAACTCTAGATATATGTATGGTTTTGTGTGTGTGTATGTATGTATGTATGTATGTATGTATGTGTGTGTGTGTGTGTGTGTGTGTGTGTGTGTGTGTGTGTGTGTGTGTGTGTGTGTGTGTGTGTGTGTGTGTATGTGTGTGTGTGTCTACGCGTATGTGTCTGTGTCTGACCCCACAACTGCTTGAAACCGGTGCTGGTTTGTTTACGTCCCTGTAAACAAGCGGTTAGGCAAAATTGATCGATACAATAGATACAAGAGTTTAAAATGAATTTAAGTACTAGGGATCGATTTGTTCGACTAAGCCAGTTGTTTTCAATCGGGGGGGGGGGCATATGGACCTCCTTGGGGGGGGGGTCCATATGGCCCTTGGGAGTTCATATAAGATTTTGCTGTATATATGCAATAAATTAGTTATTCTCCTATAATTCACGAAATATTTTAACACATTTTTGTACAGTCTTCTACTATAATAATAATCTTGTGTTTTTCTCCGTTATAACACATGAATTGAGAAAGGAAGGGATGCTAGATGAATAAAGAAGGAAGGGATGATAGCAAACTTGGTAGTGGAATGATGTTAATTCTACGATGGCAAAAAAAAATCAAACAGCGTTTCAACTCTGTGTGAGTATATGTATGTGTATGTAAAAGGGAGGTATGTAAATGTGTGTGTGTGTGTGCGTGTGTGTGCAATGGAAGTGGGATGGTGAACACTCAGCGCTGAAAAGAAAAATCAAACAGCGTTTCAATTCTGCGTGAGTATGTGTATGTGTGTGCGTGTACAAAGTAAGCATGTGAATGTTTGTATGTGTGAACCAGCGTTCTTTCAGTAACAAACGATGATCGATGTCACATCTCAAAAGACAACCACTAGATAACAATGACAAGTGTATTAATGTGATTTACCATCCTTATTTTATCTCTTTTGTTAAAAATAATTATTATAATCACACACGCCTACACAAACATATACATATACAAACATTAAAGAAAATGATTATTGCCTCAGTGTATCAAGAATATAAAACGACTGCAGTTGAAAGGTATTTTATAAACATATATCCTGATTTAATAGTTTATTTCGTCCAATTTTACGTTCTGAGTTCACACTCGGCCGAGGTCATCTTTGCCTTTCATCCTTTCGGTGTCGATAAAACAAAAACCAGTTGGATACTGGTATGGGTGTAATCGACTAGCCCCCTCCTCGAAGTTTTCAGACCTGTGAAAGGTGCATGACAAAATTAGCAAACGGCATGTGAATCTGCCTACATCAAGGTCCAGTCCTCGTTGCGGTGTGGTAGTTTCTGTGTGTCAATGATTCTGAGAGCTATACCAGTGGACCGCAAGCAGTTGATAGAGCCTCTCGTGCTGTACAGGTCAAAGGATGGATACCAGAAGCAAGAAGGTTTGTGCAAGGTGAACACCACTACCTAGAAAAAAGCGAAGTTACAGAAACCCCGATGACAATTCAAAACCAACAAGACCTGGGAGAGGAAAACCTTCCTTCAAGGAAACAAACGACGAAGTGCAGCAAAATTCGAAAGGCAAACTCTGACCCGGAACCCACGAGGAAGCGGAGGAACTAAAAATAACTGAAAACGGGATTACTGAATCAGAGCTGGAAAAAAGCAGGAAACCAACTGGAGAGAAACAGAAAAGACAGCCCAGAGTCGATAACAGGGATGAAAAAACTGCCGATGGCCTACGCTCCATAGGGAGCGAAGGGCTGAATAAAGTAATGTAATGCTGTATTAAAAAGGATCTACATTCCACTTTAAGTGTTGTATTCTTTGAGGATTCTGGTCTTTTACTGCAACTATACTGGCACACAGCTTTCAGGCATCATATACCCCAGTACTTACCTTCAGTATTTCATCTCTCTCTCTCTCTCTCTCT
>NC_068981.1:178785792-178789687 GCF_001194135.2 Octopus bimaculoides | reverse complement strand
TACTGTTTTTTGTTCTGTGTGTATCAAAAATATCGCTATCAATCTAGAGTAATAATTTGTAGTTTTGAAATCAGTAGTTCTTTGACTGCTATTTCTGAATTCTCAGTATGTTGGAGAAGCAGGTTACTGTCAATCCCTATATATTTATGATTTATTATTATTATTATATATATATATATATATATATTCAAATATGAAATAGAAGCAGCGCTACTGTAATAAACAGTTTTCTGCATTAGCGCTCAGAAGACATAGATCAACCCCAGTCACTATAGTAGAAGACACTTGCCCTAGGCTCCCCGCGGTACGAAGCAATCCGCAACCACGTGATATGGTGAAGGAACGCACTTCTTTACCACACAGCCATGCTTGTAACTTATTGTCATAGTATACAAAAAATCCTTATTTGTCTTATTCCCTGTGTAGAAATAGATAAGTTAGCAACAAAAGAAAAAGAGAAAGGGAGAGAGGGAGAGAGAGAAATGTGGTGGGAAACAAGGAGGAGGGAAGAGAGAAACTAGAGAGATTTTGTTTCCAATCCGTTTAATTGTAAGGTAGCAAGTAAAAAATTACTGGTTCTATGAACTATCGTAGCTTTCTAAAGGATTAAAATACAGGAAGTTACACCGACATAATAACAGATAGATTTACCAATAATCTTCTTATGAGTAGAAAAGAGTTTTCAAACGTATGCTAAACAAGAAAAAAATCAAAGCTTCTATATTATTTAATTGCTAGGGTGCTTTTTCACTACATTGAGGTAAAAGAAAACAACAGTACTCTGAGCCGAATAGTATATTCAATACCAAATAAAGATGTGTTTGTGCCACTGACAGCAGAAACCTAAATAATACCTTATCAATCAGGTCATGAAAGTGCCTCTTAAGGGTTTAGATAGCTTGCTGTTGTCCGCCAAATTACTGGGTAGTATTTCTGATTAATAAATCGCTTTATCTTAAATTCTGTTCGTAACGTTCGGTGAGGATGTAGGGTTCTACTGTAATATTCCCATAACAGTTCCCATAAGCGTTTACTTAAGTATTCTCATAGGACTTCCTTTATGCGTTCCATAAGTGTTTTCTGGGTGTTCTCTTAAGAGTTCTATTTTGGTATTTGAATGATCCAAGCACTTCAGGAATTGTGAAACGGTAAATCATTGCTTCTCTTTAAATACGGAAACCAGTTTTCTTTTTCATTCTTTTTTTTAAAGAGATCTTTCTTTTCTCATCTCTATATCGCTGTAATTTTCCTTCTCTAATTTTTATTTATTTTCCCTCTTTCAGAAACATGCGTTTGTTTGTGTGAGTCCTTAATTAATACTAATTCTATTATTTTACTACTTTATTTTTCTTGCTTCAGTCAATGGACTACGGCCATACTGACGAATTGCCTTGAAGGGTTGTCTAACAAATCAACCCCAGAGCACTTATTTTGAACTTAGTACTTATAAGTCTCTTTTACAACTGAATGCTAGTTTTCTTGCAATGGGGACAAAGACACAAATACGTACCCACACGCATACACATATATATATATGTATATATACGACAAGCTTCCATTCAGTTTCTGTCAACTAAATTCACTGAGAAAGCATTGGTCGACATGGGGCTATAAGACTCACGCCCAAAGATGCCTCCTGAACCGAAAATCATGTGGTTTAAACGTGAACTTCTTAACATACAGCTATGTATAGTTACACCTTTATCTATTAAAAAAAATATTTTTATGTTATAGCGCAAGTGGCAAGAAATTTTGAAATAAAACTTAATAATGACGTACATGCATTTATTCATTCACACACACACACATTCACATACACATATATATGTATGTATGTATGTATGTATGTATGTGTGCGAGTGTGTGCGTGAATGAGTGTCTGTGTGTATGTATGTACGTACGTACGTATGTATGTATGTATGCATGTATGTATGTGTCTGTGTGAATTTAAAGCCAAGTTATAAAGAATATGAAAACTTATGTTCTTAGATAAGGGAGAATACTATGTTATATGTTATATACATATTGATTGAATGAAACTAATACGTCACATTCTCCTCAGAATTTTAGCTCCGATTTTATGTAAGTAATAAGGACGTGTCACAGTTGCATATGTGTGAAATGTGCTCACGAATGGGCGCACATAAATGTATCTGGTTAGCGGTGAAAATGGTCCAACAAAAACTTTCTAATTCAGGAAATGAGAGGGAAACGGATTCCATAAACGCACGCTGTTCTTTTTTTGGGTCTTTTTTTTTTTTGTATTAGAGATTAATTTGCATGAGACACTGAGGAATTTTTATACAAAATTCTCAAAACCAAATGATGTGTGATATACGAAAGGAAATCTTCGATGGATTTGACATCATAAAAATTGTAGTGGCCAACGAAAAGAGAAGGAAACATTAAGTGTTAAAAAGATGTAATTGTTTACGACTGTGTCCATCACTAAAAAAATTACAAAATAAAAGTCAAGGTATTTTATGCAATATACAACGGTTATTTGAATACACATATCAGCAACAATTGAGAACTGAATAGGAATTAGAGAAAGTAAAACAAAAAGGTAAATAAATAAGTAAATAAATATTACTGACGTTAAGAGATATAATAATCGAGTTTTTTATGCAGATGAAATTTTTGTTGACTGGTAATGTATTTTACAGAAAAGTATGCAAGTTACTACATGCCATTTTCAATTTTCTCTTTTGATAAGAAATAAACGTCTTTATAGTAATTTGAATTTTTCTTACGTTCATAAATTACGATCATCTTAAAGAACGTATGAAAGATTAATATTTTTTTCAAAGGTATATGTTTCACTCATAACAGATAACGAATAGCCGAATTCAAAATTAGACATTACCTACTACTTATTTCTTTCTGTAGTTTCAAATAATTAGTAATATCAGCAACTGCATATCAATGACTGCATTACTTCTGAATTCAAAGTTACAACTTCAGATAATACACCAGCACTCCAAAAAAGCAAGCAAAAGTCAGCCACCGAAAACCAAACAAAGATGACAGGAAAACGAAACACAACATTTCTACCTTATTGTCAAGACCAGTGGTTCTCAACTGGGGTCTATATTACTCTTGGGTTGCGGGTATATGACCCTTGGGAGTCCATATAAGATTTAGTTGTTAAAAGTTATGTACAAAAATCGGTTATACATCTAGCAATGTACAAAATATTTTAACAATTTTTTATACAATTCCCTATAATATTTAATTATACAAATATAATGGGATATTTTTAAACTTCAAAATGGCTATGGGTGTGCAGTAGAATAAAATAGGAATCAAAGGGTTCCACAAGCAAAAAATGGTTGAGAACCATTGATCTAGACCATGCTTTTAATCATTTTCTTCCCACAAACGCAAGAGAAGCCATATTGAAATCCAAATTCTAAAAAACAAACTGAAGACCTAACAAAATCATGATAGGAGCTGAAAGACTCATTGCACTCACCAGTATATAGAACTACGCATACCAACATTGTCAAATCCCCCAAATCGAAAACTGAACGAAACTATTGTAAATTTAAAGCAAAGTACAATAGCATCACAGAGATTCCTTGAATGTTTTAATGGCTCACACTTTATATCATATACAACAACACCTATAACTTATGACAGAGAATTATGTTCCCTGTAATTACTCTCTCTTTACTCTTTTACTTGTTTCAGTCATTTGACTGCGGCCATGCTGGAGCACCGCCTTTAGTCGAGCAAATCGACCCTAGGACTTATTCTTTGGAAGCCTAGTACTTATTTTATCGGTCTCTTTTTGCCGAACCGCTAAGTTACGGGGACGTAAACACACCAGCATCGGTTGTCAAGCGATTGGGGAGGGGACAAACACAGACACACGAACACACATACATATATA
>NC_068981.1:178784514-178785589 GCF_001194135.2 Octopus bimaculoides | reverse complement strand
TATATATATATACGACGGGCTTCTTTCAGTTTCCGTCTACCAAATCCACTCACAAGGCTTTGGTCGGCCTGAGGCTATAGTAGAAGACACTTGCCCAAGGTGCCACGCAGTGGGACTGAACCCGGAACCATGTGGTTGGTAAGCAAGCTACTTACCACACAGCCACTTCTGCGCCTTTATTCGGTATCTATTTATTTATTTATTTATTTTTAATAGTGCCGACCTCCCTAGTAAATACAATGGCTAACATCCTCTTTCACCGGCACTAAGAAACAACTCAATATGTTAGCTAGAATATTACTCATCAAGCCGACAAGCCTATGAAGTATCACATTATCAAGAATCTGCAATATTCCGAATGGTGTGCCTCAGGGATATGTCCTTTTGCTTACACTAATTATCAGTACTGAACCGACCTTTCGCACTCCTCAGTTATATACACAACACTGCACAAAAATGACTCTCACAATCACATATTCCCACTAGAAATAAAGCATTTCGATTTCATGTAAAAACAAAAAATATATATATTTCCACTATTCCCTGAAGTAAATCGCAATTTCTCCAATCCTACATCAACCACCTAGAAATCTGGT
The DNA here is from genome assembly GCF_001194135.2 of Octopus bimaculoides. NCBI lineage: Eukaryota > Metazoa > Mollusca > Cephalopoda > Octopoda > Octopodidae > Octopus > Octopus bimaculoides. The sequence continues at coordinate 178,784,993 of NC_068981.1, read as the reverse complement.
TCTAAAACAACAGATTTTACAGCAACACCTACTAAACCCACCCTTATCCGTTTTTATCAACAACATCAGAGAATATGAGTTGCAACCAACCATCCCACTTAACAATCTGAACATACCACACACATAAACACTGATGACAAAAAATACTAGGAATTACAAACAACACCTCCTCAACATTCTTAAGACATGTAGATGACATAGTAAAGAATGCCGAACGTCTCACAGATATATTTCTAGCATTCATAGGGATGTTATTCAACCAGCACAAAGAAACAGCAACATTATTGGATGAATTATGCATTCGATCTTGTTTGTGCATCCAGTCTTTTATAAAGAACACAAAACAGCACATTTTACATTTTATCATAAGACATGTAGATGACATAGTAAAGAATGCAAAACGTCTCACAGATATATTTCTAGCATTCATAGGCATGTTATTCAACCAGCACAAAGAAACAGCAACATTATTGGATGAG
>NC_068981.1:178783104-178784337 GCF_001194135.2 Octopus bimaculoides | reverse complement strand
GATGTTATTCAACCAGCACAAAGAAACAGCAACATTATTGGATGAATTATGCATTCGATCTTGTTTGTGCATCCAGTCTTTTATAAAGAACACAAAACAGCACATTTTACATTTTATCATAAGACATGTAGATGACATAGTAAAGAATGCAAAACGTCTCACAGATATATTTCTAGCATTCATAGGCATGTTATTCAACCAGCACAAAGAAACAGCAACATTATTGGATGAGTTATACATTCAATCCTGTCTGCGCATCCAGTCTTTCATAAAGAACGCAAATCAGCACATTTTACATTATCTCAGGTTGAACTCCCACACACTATTGGCACACACTCACACAATGATGCAAAATTATTAAAAATAGAAGACTATTTGGACATGCGATGCAGACGGCTTGCTATTGCAACAAGTTATAACTCTTATGATCACTATCATTACATTTGTAATCACCACCAAACTGATACATCTGAAACGCTTTACAACATTACTGCACCAACATCTACAACGCTATCTCTTCAACTCAGTCCAGATATACAAAAAAAAACATCAACAACAACAACAAATATGCACAAAATAACAACATCACAAGCACCATTAACCTTAATTATCGCTAGGATGTATAGTATCAGTAGTAAGTACAGAGAGCAGCAGTCGTTTGGCTCGCATCGATTTCACCTTTGTTGCCGCCGTTGTGAACATCAACAGATTGGTTAGTACGAGGAGAACAGTCCCAGATCGTTATATTGCACAACATTCAATCAACCATTTCGCGTCAGAATGGGAAATATGGTTCTGAATTAAACGGAACTGTGGATTGCACTGAGTCTGTTCGATCATGGTGACCTGGAGTTACATAAAAGCATTATCTAATAAGACAACTTTCAACAAAATAATGACTAAATATCAAAGGCATTCTAATAAATTTCATTTAATTCATATGTCTATGTATGTATGTATGTATGTATGTATGTATGTATGTATGTATGTATGTATGTATGCATGCATAAACGTACGAGGGGTACTAAAAAGTGCCTGGCTTTAATGGTATTGCGAAAGGCTTGGTTGAAAGCCCAACCTTCCGAATTCTTTTACAGGGCTTAGAAAAACTGAAGAACCGCTGCAATAAGTGGGTGGATCTGAAAGGGGAATATGTTGAATAAAATTATAATTAACTGGCCCTTTTGTATTTTTTACCCAAACTCAGGAACTATTCAACACCCCCTCGTATGT
>NC_068981.1:178778955-178781618 GCF_001194135.2 Octopus bimaculoides | reverse complement strand
TATATATATATATATATATATCAGAAAGAAAAAAATGTAAAAATGCACAGGAGATTTGTATAATGAAATTTATGCTAATATTAATATCATAATGAAACGAAGAGTTGTATTACAACATTATATAATAAACTAGGAGTACCGGTTTCGCGTTTTCCACTTATCAAACTTCCAAAGTCTCAGATTTAACTCATGGGAACGCCATTTTTGTTGTTGACAATAATTTTGCAGTCAAGGGATGTAACTTTTCACTTTATCTGAAAATTACAAGTTACTTTCCAAGTATTGTTAAGATCTTTAAACTGATATTCTTAGTGTGCACAGATTTGCGAGATATATACACAAGTTTTAGAGGTTATTTACAAATATTTCGAGGGTGAAGAGAAGAATTGGTCATTTTTCTGTTCTAGTGGGGGTTGGTTGTTACTAAAATGGATTAATGTTCAGTTCTGGTTTATATTTCTGGATGACGAGCTTGTGTCGAGATCCAGTTAATAAATTTCTACAGAGGGAATATATAGAATTGTGGTTGCAATTGTTTAGTACATACGTCAATGTGTTCGCAGAGATATATCTGGCGATATTCTGGTGAAGCTATTTGTTGCCGGTGCATTTCCGACATAATCTTTTTGGCAGCCCCAGCATCTAATCACATAAATTAAATTTTCGGACGCACAAGTGAAATCTGATTTGATTGTAAACTGTTGCCCTTGTGTGAAATGGTATTCTGACTCTTCCAAAAGGTTGGGGCATGTTCCACAGTTTGAGCGATTACATTTTTTCACTTTTGCGTTGGTTGTAGCTGGATGTAATTTTGCATTTGTTAGTATTTTATTTAGTGACTTGGGCTGTTTGTTGCTTTTGACTTTTTTAAGGTAACGTAGAATTCCTTGCAGTTTGGGGTCCTTATGTAGTATTGGTAGATTTTACATGATTGTGCTGAATGCTTCTGTGTTTCTGGGGTTGTATATTGATATGTAGGGTAATGTTTTAAGAGTAGGTTTGTTGTTGTCTTTGGGTTTTCCTAGTGCAAGAAAGTATTGGAAACCGATTACATCACTCATTCCGCTCAAACATTTACAACTTTTCAGCAAAATTACGAATCATTGTCAATAGGTATCACGTGATCACGTGACCGACCAAACTTTCAGATGTTGTTAAACATCGCTGGTCACAGTGCGCTTTATATCATTTTAGTCTTCGAATGACACCATCCTGCTGGCTAGGCGAACAGGCCAACATTCCATCCGTAATCGAAAGGAGAACTGGAGCAACGTGAAATTAATGATTTGCGCAAGAGAATAACGCACCGCTCCTTCTGGGAATCGAACCCACGATCTAGCGATCGTGAGTGCGACAGCCTAACCACTAATTGGAATTTTCACTCAGATTGAATCTTGTGCATTACTATTAGATGTTTCTTTCTTTTTCTTTTTCTTTTTACTTTTTTGCCCAGATCACATCCGATCGAGCAGATCTGTAATCAGACATTTCACCTAAGACCATTTCATCTTTTAAGCATATCTAGTACTGTATTTTCAAATGTATTGTTACTTCCCCATTTTAGAAGTCAGTTGGGCCTGGTTTGACAGATAGTTGGTTGAAATTTTTAGCTGACCTACCACCTACCTAGGGTCTCTCCCATTGACTCATGTCATTTCTTGTTATCGACGCCGACAGTTAAAGTCAACTTCGGCATGTTTTGAACACAAATCATAAAGATTCGGAGTTGAATATCGTAATAGTGTTGCTTATACTTCAGGTCTCTTTCAATTATATTTTTTTTTACCTTATCCAGTGTCTTAGAGGGTGTGTGACCAAATAATTAGACAAACTGTCTCTCTATCATAAGGTTGTCATTTTGATTCTCGGTCCAATAGGCACGTTGAATCCTTAAGCAAAGCATTTAATTTCTCATTGCCCCAATTCACTCAGCTGATAAAAAAGAATAATAAATTTCAACTGAGCACTCAATCAGTGTTAATGAGTCTATGGGGCGTCCACAATCCTTCAAGAATGAAGAGGAATACGTCTAACAGTAGAATACTATATTTTTATCTTGATCCTTTTTAACCACTATCTTTATTTTTTAAGACAGTATGATGTAATACGGAAGATTCGGTCGCTATGTCTGGCATATCAAGCAACCAGAGAAAGATTCCTTCTATCGCACGTGTGTCGAAAGACTTTTAATGCGCCTATTCCATCGTTTCTGCCAATGATCCTCGTTCTTTCTAGTGAAGAAAAGGTCACTGTGGTTGGCATTCTATCAATATTTCAACACCGAGATGAAAAATTCTTGCTTTGAGAATATTCGCAAAATTTAGATACGAAGAATTCTTAGTTTCATATACATTTACTTACTGTTACTGCACCTCAAATACTCCCTGTGCAAAAATCTCAGTAAGAAACTTTCGAAACCAAATAGCAGTCCCTCGAGAATAAATGTACCCAGACACCCATTTACATACCTGTTTGCGGTTTACAAAAATGTCGAGCCATTTTGGTGTGTTCATATTTAAGGGTATACATACATACATACATACATACATACGCATACTGATGTATGTATGTGTTCGTATGTATAGATATGTGTATATATATGTATCTATCTATCTATCTACCGATATATATATGTATATATACTTATATATATATATATATAT
>NC_068981.1:178775865-178778478 GCF_001194135.2 Octopus bimaculoides | reverse complement strand
TGTGTGTGTGTGTGTGTGTGTGTGTGTGTGTGTGTGTGTGTGTGTGTGTAAATGTATATGCGTTCACGCGAAGAAGAAAGTATGACTTGTCTACAAATCTCACCCCCAACTAATTCCTGAAAGGAGGATAATATTAGTTCCGGTTTCCAAAATCTGAAAACTGAAAATATACAGAAGAAAAAAAAACACAGAGGAAATACAACAGAAAACAACAACGACAGTAAGAGAAGTAGTCAACAACAACAACAATGAGAACAACAACAACAACAACAACAACAACAACAACAATGAGAACAAAATACCAAGAACGATGATAAGGCGTAAATATGTGCTTTGGGAAGTGTGCTTAACTGATAAAAATCGCTGCACCTCCCAACTATTATAATCACATCTTTCAACCATCTCAAACAGCTTTTCCTCTTCCTCTTCCTATCAATGACTTTCCTCTTTCTTATCTCCCACCCATATCTCTCTCTATATCTATTTCTATGTGTGTATGTGTCTTTGTGTAGTGTGTATATACTCTTTTACTCTTTTACTTGTTTCAGTCATTTGACTGCGGCCATGCTGGAGCACCGCCTTTTAGTCGAGCAAATCGACCCCAGGACTTATTCTTTGTAAGCCTAGTACTTATTCTATCGGTCTCTTTTTGCCGAACCGCTAAGTTACGGGGACGTAAACACACCAGCATCGGTCGTCAAGCGATGGTGTGGGGACAAATACAGACACACAAACACACATACATATATATATATATATATACATATACATATATACGACGGGCTTCTTTCAGTTTCCGTCTACCAAATCCACTCACAAGGCTTTGGTCGACCCGAGGCTATAGTAGAAGACACTTGCCCAAGGTGCCACGCAGTGGGACTGAACCCGGAACCATGTGGTTGGTAAGCAAGCTACTTACCACACAGCCACTCCTGCGCTTATGTATGTATATATGTTTAGCATCATCGTCGTCGTCGTCGTCGAAAATCCCTCGCCATTGAAGATGATTTTCTAGCAGATTTAACTACATTCAGGGTTCTGTTGAACCGCATGTAATTTACGTAGGCCAATGTGAGTATCTACAAGTCCGATCGATTAAATTAATTTTTGAAGTGTCCTTTCTGTTAATTAATGACAGGTGCTTGTTCCTTCCTAAGCTACACCATTTCCCCATCAATCTCGTCAATGTCAACCTCAGATTTGTCAACGTCAACCTCAATTTCGTCATCTTCAGTTTCAATTACGTTGTCGTCTATATCGATTTTGTCATCGTCTATTCTCTATACAGAAAATTCTTTTTATGATCGCACATTGATATTAGTGATTACTTGTCGCAGAATTATAAAAGAAAGCAAACATTAAAATGTTTTGCAACGTATTACAAGTTTTGTATGAAAAAGCAATTGCTGCACCATACATAACGTAAATATGTACATATTTAGTAGATTAGATATACGTAAAATTATATAATATACTATATACATGTATAACTTGACAAAGTTAACCTTTTATTCTTTATTCCCATTTCTTAAATCTCTTAACATATTCCCAAAATGTCCAGCAAAACCATCTTCGGTAATTCAAGGTCAACCCTGTGTCGATCAATACATTTACGTCGACAGAAGTTGATGACGAATTTGAAAAGACAATCCCGCATATATCGATTTTAGATTTGAAAGGTGTTGAACTTATTGTGATAAAATCATAGATTCCTTTAGCCACGATAAACAAACATCTTATAGTCTGCTTGTATGCTAGTTTCTATATTTCCGTTACATTTGCTTGTTATCAGTTGTTCTTCATAGTACGTGTTTGTCTGTCGACTGAGCCTGTGACCGCTAACTTGCCTTTCGTTCGTGCTCATTACTTTTGTCCCTTTGGTAAAGTATGAAAAGATGCTCTCATGTTATAGATCATGTCTTGATTTATGAGGGTTTTTTAATCTATCTTAATATTACTAACACTTTAGAAGATGTTTGTTCCTGAAATATCTCAGAAATAATATATTTTATCTTAATTTTTTATAGTTATATTTTCATACTTACCTTATGCAGTGCAGTATGAGGTTTTGTAAGATTTGGACCGCAATTTATTAATAAAAACGATTAAACACAATTTTTGTTTATTTCTTATGGTTCCTTGACGTCAACATACATACACTCATATAGAATACACGCACATATAATGAATGTCATGGCGTATGAACCAACACAAACACACGTACGCTATCTGTGACATATATACACACATAGTCTTCGCTCTCTCTCTCTCTCTCTCTCTCTCTTTCTCTCTCTTTCTCTCTCTCTCTCTCTCTCTCTCTCTCTCTATCACTCTCTAAGAAAAAACGTCGACTTTTTGACGCACACAATATTTTAATAATTTAAAAATATTTTAAGTGAATGTGATTTCAAAAATGCCAGTTGTTTGTACAGTATTTATATTTTAGCTGTCTTTAAACAGACAATATTTTTGTGTTTTTATAATTACTTTCAAGTGAATACCATTAAAAACTTTTTTTGGCATATTTAAAAAATATTTTAAATTGAAAATGACTTTAAAAATACGGTAAATATTTCGTAAAAGACCCGTTCGTAACCTCGGTGTGAAATAACG
>NC_068981.1:178772692-178775624 GCF_001194135.2 Octopus bimaculoides | reverse complement strand
ACACGTAATAGCTATTTGCAATAAAGAACCCGAAATACCTGTTCCGTGGTAGCAGGGGGTGCAAGAAATAATAGCCAAATCTTTCCTTTTCCGGGGCAAGGAACCGTTTACGCGTGATTTCGATGTCACATTCGTTGAAAGCATGCGAAATAATTTGGAAAAGAAAAAAACACGAAATAAAACTCCCTTGCTGGGAAACTCAGACTTCCCAGATGACCAAACGGGTCACATCACTTTTCCCCCTCTCGTTCTTCCTCTGTTACCACTACGTATCTCACTTTACCCCTCTCGTTCTTCCTTCTGTTACTACTCTATCTCTCTCTTTCCCCTCTCGTTCTTCCCTCTGTTACAACTATATTCCTCTCTTCCTCTCTTTCCCTCGTTGTTCACCTATTCTTCTACTTCCTCCCCTTATTTCTCCCTCTATCACTCTCTCTCTCTCTCTTCCTTACCCCTCCCTGGTCACATGCTTCCGGTCACTAATCCTTTTCTTCCTTGGCTATCGCCGAGCAAACACGCGAACTTACTTCGTCCGACTTTCAGTTCGTGCCTCACAGCGTTCATATACACATAATTTTTCACGTCTGGCCGCATAGCCTTTTCCGTTTGTTTTCCTGTCTTGTTTTCTTTTCCGTTTGTTTTCCTGTCTTGTTTTTTGTCCGCTACTACATTCCTCCATGGCACAAGTTTAATTTGTGTATACAAATTTAATTTGCGGTCCATGGGAAGAGCCATTTTAACGATGCGTCCTGTCCAACTCTTCGAAACGCCGGTGTTAAAATGGGGGTAACTGATGAAGGAAAATGTTCTCTATGTGGCTTGTGTGTTTTCTGTACTCTGGTTATTATTATTTTCTTGTCTACGTTTTGTTTGCAATGTCCTGTACCCAGATATGCACCTATATATACAGGTAGACGTAGGTATGCACATACCTGTACGTATATATGCATATACTCATTTATTATTTATTATATATATATATATATAAATGTATATGCATATACATACATACAGACAAACAGGTAGATACATAAATAGCGCGCGCGCGCGTGTCGGACGACATTATTCAGTGTTACTTATTACACTGAAACAATATTTCAGCAAACCACCATTAAAATATGACTGCCATGCCTCCCCATTCTGAAGCAAGTGGCCATTGATATGACCTGTACAATACTTCTCCGATTTGCATGATGAGTTGCTATAACAACGTCTGCGTTTTATACTTTGTGTCGGTGTTATTTTTGTTGTTGTTGTTGTTTTCTTATTCCTCCTGTTTTAATTTACTGCGAAGCGGCGCATGGCTGTTTATAATGATAGTGGTAATCAAAATGGAAGCCCTGTGTTTAAATAAAAATACCTTAACAGCCTACTTTAGAGAACGAGGGAAAGTGAGAGAGAGTTTCAAAATACTTGAGTTTCCACTTATTAGATTTTGTTACTTTCCTGTTCACTAATATTATTTGCAAAGAATATTACAATCATAATAGTGTCAGAGGACACCGCAGAACGAAAAAATATAAGAAAACAGCTGAAGATGCAATGATGATTAGGGAAACTTAATCTCCACAATAACGAATCATAAGGACACATCAAATATAGATGCATGCAAATACGCCATCACTGAATAACCTCATAAATCAAGCATTAGCGTATAGGTAACCGGATGCATTTCCCATGATATGTGTGTATATTAAATCTCTTTCCTTCCCCCTCTCTCTCTCTATCTATCTATCTATTTATCTAATATTCTCTATTTATCTCTCTCTCTCTCTCTCTCTCTCTCTCTCTTTCTCATTCCCCTCTATCACTTTCTCTCTCTAACAAACTATCATTTTCCCTTTTCTTCTGCTTTCTCATTAGATCTAAATAGCCTTGCTTCGGGATCAAGTAATTTACGATATACAATTCTGGCTTCACTGATATTCCTACGCCAATGGAGAAAGTATAACAAAATAGTTATCAGTTAAAGATTTGGCTATTGCCAAATTATTCCAGGCCATGATGCACTACTTTGTAGAAGGCAAAAGATATAGATAGTTCCTGACTTGCATTTAGAAGGTGTATTTTAATATGAAGTACAGAATTTTTGTACTATATCATCATTTGACTCCCAAAACTAGAGAACTGACAACTGCAAACAACTAGAACAAATATTATAAGGCATTCTATCAGATGCTCAAACGTCTCTACCAATTAACCAATTGACTGCTGTTCCATCATTAGCGGTATTTGAAAATATACATGCCCCCCCAACTTTTAGCCATTCATTTCTCTCGACGTGTCATTTCTCTATCTTCTTACACTATACCACAGCATATAATATGTAGATATTATTAATGCAAATATTGCTGTTGTTACAACTATAACTATCTTAGCTGTCAGGACTACTTTACTGGGTCTATATTTCTTCGAGGTCTGGAGATCAAAAACATTCAGGATGTTTGTCCAGAAAATAGACCGTAGCAAACAAGTTTTAAATTTTCTGTGATACAGATGTTGCATGGCTTCATGTTACCCAAATATTAATTCGATCGTTTTAGGGTTTTCCAGATTTGATAGAAAGACATATACTTCTTTTAAAATTCTTTTTCTAATATTCTTAGACGTGTTATAAGGGAAAGAAACAATAAAAACTTTGCTAGAATCCTTTAATTTAGTTCGTATATTTCTCTGCATCTGCGTGTGCATATAAATGAGAACTTTATGTTTTATCTTTTATTTGTTTCAGACTGTGGCACTACCTTGAAAAGTTTAGTCAAATGGATTGGCCCCAGTATTTATATTTTAAAATGTGACACTTATTCTGTCTTATCGAACTGCTAGGTTACGGGAACATAAATAAATCAATGCTAGTTGTCAACACGGAGACACATATTATAAAAACACACAAATATCCATATATGTATATTAGCATATGCACATATGTATA
>NC_068981.1:178766964-178768353 GCF_001194135.2 Octopus bimaculoides | reverse complement strand
ATATATATATATATATATATATATATATATACATAGGTATATATATGTAATCTTAATGTATAAAACTGAGAATGTGTGTCTGTCTGCTTGCCTCTGTGAATCCCTAAAACTGGAGAACTACACAACCGATTTCATTCAAATTTTACAGATACCTTAATTAGGGTCCATGCAGTGTCATGGGCCAAAAAATATTTCAACTTCTTACCTAAGGCAAGCACGGAACAATCTCTTATCTCTTACACTATTTCAGTATTACATGTCAAAAGTGAAACATCTCTATCGTAACGCGATAGTAACGCTAAGTTACGGGGACGTAAACACACCACCATCGGTTGTCAAGCGATGTTGGGGGGGGGCAAACACAGACACACAAACATATACACACCACCTACATATATACATATACATGTATACGACGGGCTTCTTTCAGTTTTCGTCTACCAAATCCACTCACAAGGTTTTGGTCGGCTTGAGGCTATAGTAGAAGACACTTGAGAGAGAGTGGGGAGAGTGACGGCATATAGAACTGTTATTTCCTGTAAATACTTGTCATTATCGATTGTTTTTAAGCATACTTTAGAAAGTTGGCTACAAGAACTAATTCTTTTTTAATAAAGTAACTCTGGACACTGAGAAATGAATTTTCAGTTGATCATACAAGTATTTTATCTATTAATATACACTCTCAAAACAATGGAGTTAGCGAATAAGAAAACTATACAAAATCACAAATGTCAAAAGTGTTTCTACGAAGTACGACTTCTCTCTACTGCTTTTTCCCGTTTAAATCTATTAATAATTCTCGCCTTTACTCTCCAAACTTTCTTATCTCTCCATCTCTCGTTCTCTTAAACTATCATTTTCACTTTGATCTTTTATTCAATCTAATCCTTATACTCCACCTGTATTTTTCAATCACTCCGTTTATTCTCCTTATTCTTGATTTCTTTCGCTTTCACTTCCCCCCTAACATTTTATTATATTAAAAAGTTACAGGGAGAAATTAAATACACACGATGATATATGTGGGAGAATATACGAAAAAACAACAACAGACGAGGACAGGTGGTGTAAATAACAAAAGGATGTATTAGTATGACGCTCGGGAATACGGAAAGTCTCTGACGTTTCGAGCTACGCTCTTCAACAGAAAGAATACGGAGACAAGGAGAAAAACACGGAGAAAAAAAATTGAATAGTGTTCAGTCAACGAAATAATAACAACAGACGAGGACAGGTGGTGTAAACAACAAAAGGATGTATTAGTATGACGCTCGGGAATACGGAAAGTCTTTGACGTTTCGAGCTACGCTCTTCAACAGAAAGAATACGGAGACAAGGAGAAAAACACGGAGGAAAAAAATTGAATAGTGTTCAGTCAGCGGTCAA
>NC_068981.1:178766098-178766603 GCF_001194135.2 Octopus bimaculoides | reverse complement strand
TGATATATGTGGGAGAATATACGAAAAAACAACAACAGACGAGGACAGGTGGTGTAAATAACAAAAGGATGTATTAGTATGACGCTCGGGAATACGGAAAGTCTTTGACGTTTCGAGCTACGCTCTTCAACAGAAAGAATACGGAGACAAGGAGAAAAACACGGAGGAAAAAAATTGAATAGTGTTCAGTCAGCGGTCAATCATAATAAAGGCTGATGGATACATAAGGTTTATTTCCAAGAATTTAATTATTTGATGTATGAAGAAGAACCCAGATTATAAACTCTTCAAACTATAAAACAAGAAGCTTAGACACCTGGTAAAAACACCAAGTCATAGTGGTTAAAGCCACCGTTGACAACCCTGACACACACCTCTATTATAACAGTCCGTGACTGCAAAACGATTCTTCATTACCTCATAATCATGTTCTCGCCTATAGAGAATATCTTATCTCCGCTAATGTACATATATATATATATATATATATATATATATATATATA
>NC_068981.1:178762425-178765503 GCF_001194135.2 Octopus bimaculoides | reverse complement strand
ATATATATATATATATATATATATATATATATACATACATATGTTCGCTCTTTGGATAAGTATAGCAATGACAACGACGATAATGTGACTGACTTGTTAGGGACATGGACAAAACTCTAATTAACATCGAGTTGCGTTTTTCAACTTTGTCTTTTTTTTTTCTTCTTGGATCAATAAAGTATTTATTAGGTACGATTAAATGGACTCTATCCTTCTACAATAGAAGCTTGGCCTTCCGCTTTTCTTATGAAATCATTATTGTCATTGATATTAACTTTGTTACCGATATAAAATGTGTGTCTGTGTTGGCACTCCGTCGCTTACGACGTCGAGGGTTCCAGTTGATCCGTTCAACGGAACAGCCTGCTCGTGAAATTAACGTGCAAGTGGCTGAGCACTCCACAGACACGTGTACCCTTAACGTAGTTCTCGGGGATATTCAGCGTGACACAGTGTGACAAGGCTGACCCTTTGAATTACAGGCACAACAGAAACAGGGAGTAAGGGTGAGAGAAAGTTGTGGTGGAAGAGTACAGCAAGGTTCGCCACCATCCCCTGCCGGAGCCTCGTGGAGCTTTAGGTGTTTTCGCTCAATAAACACTCACAACGCCCGGTCTGGGAATCGAATCCGCGATCCTATGACCGCGAGTCCGCTGCCCTAACCACTGGGCCATTGTGCCTTCACCGATATAAAATATAGCATGAGATACGAACAAAGAAAATTCGCTGAATACAGTTAAGAGAATACTTTTTATACCCTTACTATATGGTCGTGTTTATATAATGAAGCTATAGCTGTGTTAAAAATTCAAAAATCCCTTGTTAGTAGGGATTTTAGACTGTGTGACAAATACAACTTATAACCTCATTTCTTATTGACCGAACTCACCTTTCCTGTTCTTTCCGCAATTTGCACTGGGAAGACCTACATATGATTTGAATACAACTATTCCACTCATAGAGAGTGATTAAAGAGATTGTCGTCTGATACGGAATATTTGTAATTCCCTTTACAAGTGTTGTATTGATTTAATCTTGTTAAACATATTTGTACGAATTTGAATACAAAATACACGAAAAGCAATAAAATTGTTCTGCGCGTATTCGGTCGTTGTCCGAACATGGCTGACTTGTGGAGTTTATTTTGGATCAGAGCCGCTTTTATTTGACAACGAAGGATAGATAGTTTTCTTTTATCTTGTAGTCGTACCGAAGCGTTTCCGTTTGACAGGCTAAACCCTAATGAATGTTTTCAAGTACCAGATTGAGGGGCAAATAAGGATAGAGAATAAATTTACTGAAAACGAGCAGCATACATAGCTTGGTTGAATGGTTCTACTCTCAATGTACGATCGCAAGCCATAATGTGAAAGAGGGAAGGAACACTTACTAGAGATAATCGGATTAGTTGGCCCTTGGTGACTGTCTCCCTACCGGCACATGAAGCAAAAATTATTCATGTACATGGTTTCTTTCTCTCTCTCTCTCTCTCTCTCTCTCTCTCTCTCTTTCATTCTCTCTCTCTTTCTCTTTCTCCTTTTTTTCCTTCTACTGTTTTCATGCACACTTCTTTACATATTCAGTTTATGGGGCTTCTAATACATGGCCCTCGTGTTCGATGGGCTTCGCACATAATAAATTGAGAGATCTGGGAATATCTTTTTATACACACAGTTTAGATCAGGCATTGTCAACCATTTTCGAGAAGCAAGCTAAATTATACTCATCATCAGGTGACTGCATTACATATAAAAGTGAAGGTGCTTTTTCCTTGAGCATGCTTTTCAGAAACTCCTATGAGTCGCAGTTTGCCCATAACTGGTTTAAATCCTAAAACTTTGATTTCAACCTTCGAGCTTTGATGAAATAAGGAAAGTTGACTTCATCCACTACACTCTCTTCCAAAAACAGCCGTCTTGTGTCAATATTAAAAATCATTCAGAAAACTGTAGATGATTGAATCGATAGAGCACGGATCTAATTGTATTTACAACATGACTCCCTCGAGGGAGCGTTTTGAATACTAAATGCGCTTATGGGTAAGGTCTCATATTTAATATGGTGAGTTTGAAAATATCGATTAATTGGGATTATTCATATGATTAGAAAACAAAAATTCCTGCTGGAGGTGTTTAAAAGCTAAAAACAGCAATAAAAGAAAGGTGACGCCAATAAGCTGGGCCATATAACAATTTTTAAAACAATAAAGACAGCCCCTTAATTCTTTAATTTACATTTTAAGCACACATAGAAGGTGTTTTATGTACTAATTACATAAACATTCTCAGTTATTCAATTTATTATATTACATAGTTGGGACCACTAGAGTTTGTGTATTTAGCTACGTCTGTTTTCCATTCTGAGTTCGAATCCCACTGTAGTCAGATTTACCTTTCCTCCTTCTTGTTCTACAAAGTATTAGTCAAGTATCGTAGTCGATCTTGCTGTATGTGGCTTAATATTTGTAATTTTGTGTCTATGTTAAACATGCAAAAAATTTTACATTATGTCCCCCTAAATGTTAGCTGACACAGTTTTACTAGTTACTCATTAGCGCCTTACTTCTCTCCCTCACCCTCATACTTCCATTCCTTCTCACTCCCTTTCTCCCGTAATTCCTCTCTGTCTTCATTCCCTTTTCTTTTCTTTCTTTTTTCTTATATTTTTAACTTTTGTTTCTTACACTTTCCACCTTCTCTGTCTTTCTTTATTTATTTATATATCCGTCTATCTTTTATCCATCCATCAATTTCTCAATCTAACATTCGATTTATTTTCCCATTTGTGTATCTATCTTGTCAGGAGGCGCAATGGCCCAGTGGTTAGGGCAGCGGACTCGCGGTCGTAGGATCGCGGTTTCGATTCACAGACCGGGCGTTGTGAGTGTTTATTGAGCGAAAACACCTAAAGCTCCATGAGGCTCCGGCAGGGGATGGTGGTGAACTCTGCCGTACTCTTTCATTACAACTTTCTCTCACTCTTTCTTCCTGCTTCTGTTGTGCCTGTAATTCAAAGGGTCAGCCTTGTCACACTGTGTCACGCTGAATATCCCCCGAGAACTACGTTAAGGGTACACGT
>NC_068981.1:178761295-178761638 GCF_001194135.2 Octopus bimaculoides | reverse complement strand
CTGTCTTCTAACTCTATTCTATTATTTACATTCTTTAGTTTGACTCCTCCTCCTCCTTATTCCTTTGTTCTACGGCTACTAAAATTGCACCCATCTTTCCAGATCAATTGTCACGTTACTTTTCATTTATTTATTCATTTATTTATTTATTCGTTCATTCATTCATTTTCATCCCTCACACTGCTACTCTGAAATTACTATACTCTTCACGCCCTCCCATCTCATCAAACCTTTTTACTCTCTTTCTTTTTCTCTTGTCTCACTTTTTTCTCTATTCTCACCATTGTTCTATATCTTTCGGATCTTTTTTAAAACGGGGGCCACATTTTTCATTAACGAAACA
>NC_068981.1:178760655-178761285 GCF_001194135.2 Octopus bimaculoides | reverse complement strand
ATCGACTGGAACCCTCGACGTCGTAAGCGACGGAGTGTCAACAACAACAAATCTATCATGTCTCTCTCTCAGTCTATCTATATGTCTATCTAGCTATCTATCTATCGGTCTATATCTGTCTATTCACCTATCGATCTATTTCCTCCTTCTCCGATCCCTCTGGTATATATATGTATTTTTATATATTTATATGTATTTTCATTTATTTTTCCTTTCCTAACACTCTCCCTTTCCTCCATATCACCCTTCTTGCCCTTCTTTTTATCTTCTCTCTCATCCTCCTATCTTTCTCCTTTCTTTCTGTTTCTGTTCCATGTCCCCTGTCCCCTTTCCTTACCACTCTTCTCTCTCTCTTTCTCTCTTTCCATTCCCTCACTCTACTCCCTTTCTTTTCTTCCCTTCCATCGCTCTTACTCACCTCTCTCCCTCACACTTTCTTCCTCTTTCTCTTTCTCTCTTTCTCTCTCTCTTTCTCTCTTTCTCTCTCTCTCTCTCTCTCTCTCTTTCCATTCCCTCACTCTACTCCCTTTCTTTTCTTCCCTTCCATCGCTCTTACTCACCTTACTCCCTCACACTTTCATCCTCTTTCTCTTTCTCTCTTTCTCTCTCTCTCTCTCTCTCTCTCTCTCT
>NC_068981.1:178759012-178759960 GCF_001194135.2 Octopus bimaculoides | reverse complement strand
GTAAAACAGCAAATTTAAAAATAAAAAAGCAAATAAAACGAAGAAAAAAAAAGAAAATGAAAAAAGCAAATTTAAAATGAAAAGAGCAAATAAAACGAAGCTATGGCTTAATCAGCCAAAGGAGTAAATGTAAACTGAATACTTGTCAGTGATTGGTTGAAATTATCGAAATAAGACAATTTTTTACATGAAATAAATTCGAATACAAAAATATTTTTCTGTTCTATAACACAAAATAGATAAGTATACGAAGTTTGAAAGTATTTCGGTACCAAAAACACAACGTAAAACATTAATGAAAAATGTGGCCCCCGTTTTAAAAAAGATCCTATCTTTCTCTTTTTATTCTTAGTTTAGCAAACTCATTACATTTCATTCCCAAAAGTTATATCAACCAGTCTACATAATAATTTAAAAAATGACGTGATAATCATGGATGGAATACATTTGACTATGGGTCTTCTTGCTCAGGAATAGTTAATTAGTTGGCACTCCGTCGCTTACGACGTCGAGGGTTCCAGTTGATCCGATCAACGGAAGAGCCTGCTCGTAAAATTAACGTGCAAGTGGTTGAGCACTCCACAGACACGTGTACCCTTAACGTAGTTCTCGGGGTTATTCAGCGTGACACAGTGTGACAAGGCTGACCCTTTGAATTGCAGCCACAACAGAAACAGGAAGTACGAGTGAGAGAAAGTTGTGGTGAAAGAGTACAGCAGGGTTCGCCACCATCCCCTGCTGGAGCCTCGTGGAGCTTTAGTTGTTTTCGCTCAATAAACACTCACAACGCCCGGTCTGGGAATCGAAACTGCGATCCTATGACCGCGAGTCCGCTGCCCTAACCACTGGGTCATTGCGCCTCCACTTGCTCAGGAATGATCTTCAGTTAAAGAAATACAAGTACGATTTGTCTTTTGATGTTTATATGTTAATTGTGGAGGCGCAATG
>NC_068981.1:178755270-178758453 GCF_001194135.2 Octopus bimaculoides | reverse complement strand
TGTGTGTGTGTGTGTGTGTGTGTGTGTGTGTGTGTGTGTGTGTGTGTGTGTGTAACACAAAACAAAAAAGGGGTTAAAAATCAAGGCGAATATTTTTAAGCACTTCGTAAGAATCAAAATTGGCTAACCAAATACTGAGCACTGAAAGCCATTGTAATCCGCGTAGTCCGTAAATATACATTCCACTGACAGTCCAATTGGTAAATAAAAAGTTCATAAAGCGAATAAATTCAGTATAAACTGAGAAAGTATAGAAAAAAAGAGAAATGTTTTCTGTACTCTATTCCAAGCAGTGTTGTGAAGGTTTGAGAAGGATGTGCTGATGTCACTTTCTCGATCTCTACAGAATGGATCAATCAAATATAGATCGATTAATAAGCATGATTAATGAATCGCGGAATTACATAATACCAATGTATCCGAGACGTGCGTAAGCTTATTAAAACGTAAAATTTTCGACTCTTTTGAATGCGAATACATATATGTTATGCTTCTTTGTGAACTTTTTATGTCTTAATCTCTTTAATCTGTGTTGTCTTTCAAGTAAAGTGAAAGTGTTTGTGGATTCTAGGTTTGTGAAGATTACTTACATTGATATTGGTTGGTTTTCTTTACAGATCATCTCATAAGGCCTAGATGACGCTTAGATATTGGTGTCTAGTTTAGGAAGGTTCTGTGACATATATTTTCTTATACTGTGCATCACACGTGATACAGAGGAAATACTTATCTGGCGTCATGTGTTCCGTATGTCACATGTGATATACGGCGCATATTTCCCTGGCCTCATATACATCATATATAATACATAATCCCAACTTCTTGCAACTAACAAAGTAACAGTGAGGTTAACTAAAAGTTTGAAAACAAACATGGACGTTTAGAAAAACTAATTAAAATGCTTTAGACAGGCAAAGGGTTAACTGTTGAACATGGACTAACGAACACCCTCACAAACGTTACCGTTTAGACAATACAGAATTATTTTGATCCCTATTTCTTTTTAACTCTCCAATAACAAAGGATACCTAATTGGCATCCTGAATAGTGTTTTGGTATCAGACATGAAAAAGATCAGAATATTCTCGAACACTATTCTACAGAGGGGCCTTAGCCTGCGTCAATACTTTGAAAATTGTTAGAAGTTATGGTTTTAAATTATTTTTAATGCAAAAATTCACCTCTTAGGAAGCAAAAAGAAAATTATAAATGGCCGATTCCGGGCATTTCCGACCATGAGGAATCCATTGGTGCGACTCCCAGATTGCTAACTTGTAAGGTGTGGATTTATATAGATGCAACACACACACACACACACACACACACACACACACACACACACACACACACACACACACACACACACACACACACACACACACACACACACACACAAACTCAGCTTTACAATATGTACTGATATATATAATGGGCACTCCCGTCGAAGACGACGTATGAGTGCTCAACGTTTGCCAAATGATCTACACAAATGATGCTGTGCATTAACAGATGATGCTGTGCATTAACTCACTCTCTCCATCAAAACGACGTTACCAGAGCAGGTGCACGGTGTTGACGTGTTCGCAGAGCAACATGAGATGAAGTGTTTTGCTCAGGAACACAACGCACCACCTGGTTTAGGAACTCAAGCCACGATCTTGCAACCGTGTGTGCAACACCCTGATTACTAGGACAATGGTGGGCAACCCCTGGCACGCGTGCCAAACATGGCATGCCAATAACTTGTTTCTGACGCGCGAATTCCTCTCTCTAGTAACCCTCCATTTAACGACTTTCTCTCAATAGTATATAACGACTTTTTGCTGCTGATACATTTTACATTACAAAATAGGCCTTCTTTTATTTAATGATCTCCTCCCAGACCCGACCAGTGTTTTGGTTTCAGCTTCTGCAACTGGTATTCGTTGTCAAAACAACCGCTTCACCTACTTATTCAAATTTTTTTCTCGATGCGCGCTACAACAGTGACGTATTCTTGCAGTGCTGACATCATATGGATTTGTAAACTGGTATATTTTGCAGATTTTTGTGAACATTTGAATGACTTGAATGTTAAATTACATGGCTCTGGTAATACACTTGATGCTATGTTTGGTTACATAAAGGCTTTTGAAATGAAACTAGAAGTTTTTAAGTGGAGTGTGAACAATGAAAGATCTAGATACTTCCCAAACCTAAAGAGGTATATCAATGATCTCTCAGATGACAGAACAGAACGTCAATGTCTTCAAAAGCTGTTTGTAAACATTATCGAATCAACAGTAGAGCAGTTTTTACAAGGTTGGCTAAATTCAAGGAACTGGAAGTGACTGCAAAATTCATGAAGTTTCCAGACATTATCAAACTGGAATAACTAAACTTACAAATGTTTTCATGGCTTGACATATTTAATTTTGAAATGCAGTTGATTGAATTTCAAAGTAGCTCGATTTGGAAGCAAAAATTTATTGACCTTAGAGTTGACTTGGAAAATATTGAAAAACACGATTGGAGACAGGAGTACCAGAGAGGAGCGCGGAAAACGAATTATCAAGGACTTGGAATGCCATTCCAGAAAATTTTTTCCAGTTTAACAAGCTTTGCAACAGTACTGATATCCATGTTTGCATCAACAAGCCTGTGAACCCCTGTTCTCAATGATGAACTTTAAGTCTTGTAATAGGAGTAACCTGATGGACGAAACAAGTAGTGCATGCATATCTCTGAAAGTAACGAAATATAAACCCGATATAAAATCTCTATCAATCAGTGATGCAGCAGCAGAAGTTCCACTGATAATACTGTACATACATGTGTATTGAAAGGAGTCAGTAAGTTTTCTGCTGAGCTGATATTTTATCTGATGTTTTCTTTTGAAAGTGGCAAAGGTTCATTGTCGCTTAGATGTAACTTTGACGGTGAATAAATACATTTTCAATCATTGTATACTGTGTTTTGCTACTCTATGGTGATTTTTTTTTATCCTTTATTAAAAAAGTTCTTAACATACACTTTCTTCAGAGATATCAAGTAGCCTAATATGTTCTCAAAAATAATTGGTTGGTACATGGAAGAATTTTATGTTAGAGATTTTGCCAGTTTTGACACGCACTCTCAAAAAGGTTGCACACCTTTGCACTAGGACATGCGTTCTCATATCTGTTTATATATATATATATATAT
>NC_068981.1:178751547-178753213 GCF_001194135.2 Octopus bimaculoides | reverse complement strand
TGAGGTAGTGAGGTGGTGGTGGTGGTGGTGGTGGTGAGAGGGGGTGAGGTAGTGGTTGTGGTGGTGGGAAGGGAGGGAAGGTTATATGTTTCCTGGTTCTCTCTCTCTCTCTCTTCTGCACGCTTCTGACTGCGCTCTTTATCTCCAGCATATATGAAACTCACCCCTCCACAATTATCGCTAAGTGACCCCAACTAAGCAACAGCAACAACCACAACAACAACATCAGCAGCAGACACAACATCATCTACAACAACAACAACAACCTCAACAACTGTTATATCAACTCGCCGACTTCTCTGTATGTGTCGTTGTTGGCACTGCGTCGCTTACGACGTCGAGGGTTCCAGTTGATCCGATCAACGGAACAGCCTGCTCGTGAAATTAACGTGCAAGTGGCTGAGCACTCCACGGACACGTGTATCCTTAACGTAGTTCTCGGGGATATTCAGCGTGACACAGCGTGACAAGGCTGACCCTTTGAATTACAGGCACAACAGAAACAGGAAGTAAGAGTGAGAGAAAGTTGTGGTGAAAGAGTACAGCAGGGTTCGCCACCATCCCCTGCCGGAGCCTCGTGGAGCTTTAGGTGTTTTCGCTCAATAAACACTCACAACGCCCGGTAAGGGAATCGAAACCGCGATCCTATGACCGCGAGTCCGCTGCCCTAACCACTGGGCCATTGCACCTCCACTCTCTAAGAATAACAGCCATCAAACCATGCCTTCCAACTAACGACAACACTTTTTACAATTCCGTGCAAACCGATAATTGTCATGAAAATAGAATAAAATAAAATAGAATAAAATAGAATAAAATAAAATAGAATAAAATAAGAAACTAAAGAGAAAAAATAGGCTGCACTTAGTTTCCTGAAATAGACGTGTATGTGTAGTTGCGTGCGCGCGCAGACATGTGCATGTTTGATTGTGTGCGTCCCCACGTGTATGTGTTTGTCTAATCTGTGCAGAGTTGAGTTTGTCGTCAAATAGGTAAGGAAGGTGATTATGTAAGACACGATATACCTGACGACAGTAAAGGTATGCTGTTGTTGAGATGGCTTGGCATATTTGTTTATTTATTCAGTTATTACTGCTGGTGTCGCTAATTTGTTGTTGTTCTTGTTGGTGGTGGTGGTAGTGGTGGTGGTGGTGGTGGTGGTTGTGGTGTCGTTGGCGGCGGCGACGGCGTAGTTATAAAGTGACTGAAATAACAATTGACTTGTTTAGCGTACAAGAGAGAGAGAGAGAGAGAGAGAGAGACAGGGGTGAGTGAAAGAAAACAGAGACGGGGACAAGTTTAGAGACAGAGAGAGAGATAGAGGTGTGGTGGGAGGGGAGGGGAGGGATTATATGAGAGTAGATGAATGCGTGAATGACACATAGGAAGGTTGGGACATAGAGAGAGAGAGAGACACACACAGAGAGACGGAGAGAGACACAGAGAGAGAGAAACAGAGAGAGTGCAAGATGAATTGACAGAGAAGCAGGAAGAACAGTGAAATTGGCGAGAGAGTGAGAGAGAGGGGGGAGAGAGAGAGAGAGGGAGAGAGAGTTACCGTTCGCAATGAGAGTAGAGAGGCGCCACCTAACCAAAGAAATGCCAACAAAAGACGTTTATCACCAAGACAAAAGGCAAAGAAAATTGAAAATACATGGGGGGGGGG
>NC_068981.1:178745565-178748496 GCF_001194135.2 Octopus bimaculoides | reverse complement strand
TGCAAGTGGCTGAGCACTCCACAGACACATGTACCTTTAACGTAGTTCTCGGGGAGATTCAGCGTGACACAGAGTGTGACAAGGCTGGCCCTTTGAAATACAGGTACAACAGAAACAGGAAGAAAGAATGAGAGAAAGTTGTGGTGAAGGAGTACAGCAGGATTCGCCACCATCCCCTGTCTGAGCCTCGTGGAGCTTTAGGTGTTTTCGCTCAATAAACGCTCACAACGCCCGGTCTGGGAATCGAAACCGCGATCCTACGACCGCGAGTCCGCTGCCCTAACCACTGGGCAATTGCGCCTCCACACATGGCACTGCAACAAAGTGGGAAACCACTCAGCAGCATCCTTTCTCTAGAAATGAAGAAGGGGTAAGCGAGAGATTAACCCCTTCTCATATGATAGGGAAGACTACAGTGCGTAGTACAGTAGAGAAGGTAAAAATTAAGGGGAAAAAAAAGACAAGCACAAGGCTTGATATAATTGACAGTATCCCGCCTCAAATTGAAACGCGTCCTGTTAACTAATAATATATTAATTTCAAATTTTGGCACAAGGCCTGCAATTTCGATGGAAGGGTAGGTCGATTACATCGACTCTAATACTTGACTGATACTAATTTTATCTACTCCGAAAGGACGAAAGGCAAAGTTGACCTCTGCGAAATTTGAACCCAGAATGTAAAAACGGACTAAATACATCGAAGCATTTTGCCCGGCGTGCTGACGATTCTAACAGCTCGCCGCCTTACTTAACAAATATAATATATTCTTTTCTACTCTAGGCACAAGACTCGAAATTTTGAGGGAGGGGACTAGTCGATTAGATCGACCCCAGTACGCAACTGGTACTTAATTTATCGACCCCGAAAGGATGAAAGGCAAAGTCGACCTCGGCGGAATTTGAACTCAGAACATAAAGACTGACGAAATACCACGAAGCATTTTGCCGCCTTACTTAACAAATATAATATATTAATGGACACAATGTGTGGTTTCATTGTGTCCTTTATCGTTTAGAAATTTTCACAGCTACCAAATAGCAACTGGGAATTCTGTTCTCATGCAAAAAGGACCTTTACAAAGTGTGCTGTGTCCTCTTATCAGACGCAGTTCAACCATGATGACTCTGTACGTAGCACTCCTGCATATAAAACCACTGCATTCGCTGCTTGTTTTGCCTCCAATACTACAACTATAAACGGCTAATGAAGCTCCTCACAAACTCTCATTCTCTCTTCCACTTGTTATCACAGGTATTTGAAGGACTCTTTGCGTGGGATATTTGATATAACTGACACTCCGTCGGTTACGACGAGTGCTCTCGACAATCCGATCGACGGAACAACCTGCTCGTGAAGTTAATGTTGCAAGCGGCTGAGCACTCCATTTGCACCACGCGTACCCTTAACGTAGTTTTCAGAGCGATACAGCATGACACAGAAATTGTCGAGGATGGCCCTTTGAATTACTGGTACAACTCATCTTTGCCAGCTGGGTGGACTGGAGAAACAGGAAATGAAGTATCTTGCTCAAGACACAACGCGTCGCTGGGAATGGAACTCACGACCTTACGATCGCGAGCCGAATATCTAAGCCACGTGCCTCCACAGGATGTTTCATATACATGATATAGAAAAAAAACTCTCTTTCAAATCCACATACATAGGCGCAGGAGTGGCTGTGTGGTAAGTAGCTTGTTTACCAACCACATGGTTTCGGGTTCAGTCCTACTGCGTGGCATCTTGGGCAAGTGTCTTCTACTATAGCCTCGGGCCGACCAAAGCCTTGTGAGTGGATTTGGTAGACGGAAACTGAAAGAAGCCCGTCGTATATGTGTATATGTATGTGTGTGTGTGTGTGTATGTGTGTGTGTGTGTGTATGTGTGTGTGTTTGTGTGTCAGTGTTTGTCCCCCTACCATTGCTTGACAACCGATGCTGGTGTGTTTATGTCCCCGTCACATAGCGGTTCGGCAAAAGAGACCGATAGAAAAAGTACTAGGCATCCAAAGAATAAGTCCTGGGGTCGATTTGCTCGACTAAAGGCGGTGCTCCAGCATGGCCACAGTCAAATGACTGAAACATGTAAAAGAGTAAAAGAGTAAAGAGTATACATGAAAAAAAAACTGAGAAACCTATTGGATAAGGTATCCTGGATACTCTGTGCCAAGGAGGTAAACACTTTGATCGTATTATCTGCTAAATCAGAGTTGACCTAGAGCTAAACAATTACACTGTCACCTTTTGTGAAAACCTTTTCATTCGTTATAGCACAAGGTGACAAGTTCTGGTTGTGTTCTTTCCGCTTTCAACAGTGCATTGGACAGTTATCTTCTTTCATCCACCAAAACTGAAGACAAGACGCTACACTTACTACTCTTGTCATCGGAAATGCATTGACGTAGCTATTGGTCCGAAGGAAACTGATAGCCAACGATAGTAACCACTGTCCATGATGTGTGTGTGTGTGTGTGTTTGTTTGTGTGTGTGTGTGTGTGTGTGTGTAACACAACAAAACGATTAAGTTTATGAGATAAAGCGAAGATAAGCAAATATGAAGTTAGACACGTCATTGAAAAAGAGTAGACAAAGGAAACGACTCAATAACAGTCAAATAATATATAATATATACAATAAAAAAATTTAAGTTAATGATAGGATTAAAAGAGAATCTGTTACATGTTAATGAGTTAAGCCATAATTAAGGAGAAGTAAAAATGATAAGAATTTTTGACGAAAACGATCTCACTTTTACATCTGTTCACATTGCAGGGTTCACACACACACACGTATTTATATTTATATGTATATATGTATATATGTGTATATATACATACATATATATTTATGTATATATCCATATATATATGTGTATATAGATGTATATATATATATATATATATATATGTATATATATATATGTATATATATA
>NC_068981.1:178742410-178745039 GCF_001194135.2 Octopus bimaculoides | reverse complement strand
CTTAGTAACTTGTACAGTGGTTCCCAAAGTGGACAGTACTATCCCCTTGGGGGAGGTGGAAAAGATCCAGGTGGCGTTGAAGAAAAATGGAATGATAATGGGGTTGCCAAAATGAGGTGGCCAAAATGGGATGATAGATGTAAAAAAATATATTAATAGTTTAATTAGGTTTAAGTTTTATTTGTAAAATACAGTTGTTTTGAATTTGCTGCAGGAATTGGTCTATATTTGTAGCGGGGCGGATGAGGGGGCGCTAGGAATGTGACCTAGGTGCTAAGGGGGCTGCAACCTGAAAAAGTTTGGGAACCACTGATCTGTACTAATGTACGGATACCTGTATTTCCTTTAATTGTCGAAGTAAATTTAATATTTGTTCCCTCTAGAAGTGACCAACCCTAGTTCAGAAAGATCAATAATCCAGAAAAAACTTTGGAACCAAAGGTTCCAGAAAATCGATGTCGGTTCTGTATATGTATGTATGTCATTATTCAGTTTTCTTTCAAGATCTATTGCCAATAAAGAGGGCGGCGAGCTGGCATAATCATTAACATGCCGGGCGAAATGCTTAGCGGTATTTCGTCTCCCGCTACGTTCTGAGTTCAAATTCCGCCGAGGTGGACTTTGCCTTTCATCCTTTCTGGGTCGATTAAATAAGTACCAGTTACGCACTGGGGTTGCTGTAATCGACTTAATCCGTTTGTCTGTCCTTGTTTGTCCCCTCTATGTTTAGCTCTTTGTGGGCAATAAAGAAATAAAGAGCCTGTTTCTAGCAGAGATCCAAGGCCCCTTCATTGAGGTCTCACTAGCATCAAAAGGGTATTTTTTGCATGTATGTGTGTATGTGTGCAGTATTTGTATGTTTTGTTTTATGTGTATTCGCATGCATATAATGACATGTCTACACATACTCATATATACTTAGATGGTAAAAGTTTTACAAATTTTTACAGTTCCAATGACAACCTGAATCTCTAGTCTTCGAATCAGCTTTCTCCTTTCTATTTAAGTATGTATGTATTTCATTATTCACTTTTATTTCAAGATTTCCTGCCAATACAGAAAGAGCCAGTTTCTAACCTAGATCCAAGGCTCCTTCAATAGAATTTCAACATCATCAGGGTATGTACGTATGTATGTACGTATGTATGTATGTATGTATGTATGTATGTATGTATGCATGCATGCATGCATGTATGTATGTATGTATGCATGCATCCATGCATGTATGTATGTATGCATGTATGTATGTATGTATGTATGTATGTATGTATTCTCATATATAGTTGCATGTCTAGATATGCGCATATATAGAGAGAGAATTCACAAAAACACAACAGACGAAGACAGGTGGTGTAGAAAACAAACAGATGTATTAGTATAACGCTCGGGAAGTGGAAAAGTCTTTAACGTTTCGAGCCTACGCTCTTCCACAGAAAGGAACACACAAAGAGAAACAAAGAGAGAAAAAACATGTGTGTAGTGGTTAGCGATCTATCATGGCGAATATATACTCACTTCTGGTGAGTTTTATCGATTCTTAGTTCCAGTGATAGTTTGGATCTGTAGTCTTCGAAACAGCTTTCTACTTTCTGGTTTTGAGAAACCTAATTTCTCAAGATTGATACTTAGGTAGTGCGTTGCATATCCCAGCGCTCCAATAATTACAGGTATAAACCGGAACTTCTCATCTGGATAGTGTAATTGTAGATTTCTCAATAGTTCAGCGTAGGTATTTTCTTTTACGCTGATCTTTAGCTTTATATTAACATCTGCTGGCCAGCTGATTTCAACAACTGTACACAGTTTCTCTTCTTTGTCCCAAATTGCTATGTCAGGTCTATTATGTTAATATTTTATTGAGGTTTTCGCGGGGACATTCAACCAGTACCCTTTTTTTATTATGAGTATGTATGTATGTATGTATGTATGTATGTTTTTATGTATGTATGTATGTTTTTATGTATGTATGTAATCACAGAAAGACAGATTGCTCCAACAATGTTCTATTAAACAGTGGTGTATGTAAATCCATACAATTTACCCGTTGAAACACAGAGATTTGCTGATAAAACAGCCATGAATATAAATTGAAAACGCAGGACCAGCACACGTCCTTGTCATGCTTCATTGACAAAACACATACTACAGCTGGGTAGGCACCTCTGCGCACTCACCATTTAGAATGGAGGAAATGGCACAAGAAGGCGATATTTTAATAATTTCCGGATGACGGGCTACAATGATTTAACATGCGAAGCAGAAACATCTGTCACTTGTTCGCTCGACAACACATCGAATAACTAATCAACCTTTTTTAGTTAGAACACTCACTGAGGGCAATCCCACCACCATCACCACCATTCTCCACTACCACATACACACATGCACGCACACAAGGAATATTCGAACGAGCGTACATGCATATCTAAGTTACGTAATTCTGGAGCTCTCTCGAAGAATGAACAGAGTAAATTGATTTGCATTGTACAAATACAACTGATTAGAACGACAGTTGAAGGCCATAAAACATTCCAGGATTTTCCATTTGATTTTTCTTGGACAGATCTCATACACGCAATCGGGACACGCACACATACATATAAACAATATGAAACGCGGCTGCTCTTTC
>NC_068981.1:178740887-178741915 GCF_001194135.2 Octopus bimaculoides | reverse complement strand
GTTACTTACCACACAGCCACTCCTGCGCCTACATAGATTAAAATATACAGATATATACGTATGAACAAAATAAGAAATATGTGTGTGTACGTGTGTATGTTTGTGTGTGTGTGTGTGTGTCGTGTGTGTGTGTGTGTGTGTGTGTGTGTGTGTACAAACAGAAACAGGAATGAGGCAGACAAAGAGACAGATAGACAAAAAAAATCGGGAAGCGATATACGTAGTTATATAATTTTCTGTATTATTCATGTTAATGGTGGTTTCGAGGAAGACTGTAGTGAATGTGACGATTTGCATATCTTCTGATACTGGTGGGAAAAATAAAAGTTACGTCGATTACCGCCGGTGAGTGAAATGTAGAATGTGTGTAGAGAGTTATATTGTAGGACGTTAGAATTCTGGAAAAGATTGCGATGTTTTTAATGTGTTTTTTGGCGGCAAGACAACCTACGCACAACGAGAAGAGGAAAAACGGATGTATACTGTGAACTAGGGTGGAAATGGTGGACAGCTTGCTAGTTCTAGTTCGGACGAGTAATAGCCATTAAAGAGGTGAATATCTTTTAAACAGTGGAGGCGCAATGGCGCAGTGGTTAGGGCAGCGGACTCGCGGTCATAGGATCGCGGTTCGGATTCCCAGACCGGGCGTTGTGAGTGTTTATTGAGCAAAAACACCTAAAGCTCCACGAGGCTCCGGCAGGGGATGGTGGCGAACCCTGCTGTACTCTTTCACCACAACTTTCTCTTACTTCCTGTTTCTGTTGCGCCTGTAATTTAAAGGGTCAGCCTTGTCAGGCTGAATATCCCCGAGAACTACGTTAAGGGTACACGTGTCTGTGGAGTGCTCAGCCACTTGCACGTTAATTTCATGAGCAGGCTGTTCCGTTGATCGGATCAACTGGAACCCTCGTCGTCGTCAGCGACGGAGTGCCAACACATATCTTTTAAACAGATAGCGAATGGTAGCACTCATTATCATTTTCAGGGCTTCTGAAACTGATGAGAAAAAGTTGTGTCGTTATATTGCA
>NC_068981.1:178738599-178739462 GCF_001194135.2 Octopus bimaculoides | reverse complement strand
ATATATATATATATATATATGTATATATATATATGTATTTATGTATACTATGTACATATGTGCACGTGAGAATGCGGGCGGATATAACGCGTGTGTATATACATACATATATACATATATACATTCAATAAACATACATGCATATATACATGAGAACACACACATCCACAAGCACGTACACGCATACACACGCATTCACACACTTCAATTTTATTTGAAGCATCTTTATGACTACTGGTATTCATCTATATTAATATACACGATACGGAGACCAAGTATATCTAATATATATTACACTCTTGGATTAGCATAAATTCTCAACACTTTATTCTTTACACATTAGAGGATTTTAAGGTTTATATTGCCTCACGAAGACAATTTGTCAGCTATGACGCATATTCGTTTCGCTAATTATACTCTGCATTTCATAAGATTGGCTGATAAACTATACTAACCCGACATTCACTAGCATATCTAAATATGCCCTAGACCAAAGATAAGATATCTACTCTATATTGTATATTGGAAATGTTTCAACTTCCGGCAACTATAAATAACTCATTTTATTTTAATTTATTTATCTATTTTGTCAAACACCTGTTTAAATCCTCTTTAATAGTATAGATAGATAGATAGATAGATAGATAGATAGATAGATAGATAGATAGATAGATAGATAACTTTCTTTTATTAGCCACACAGGGCTGCACACAGAGGGGACAAATACAACTGCAGAGCTTTTCTTTTAAAAAAATAGATAGATAGATAGATAAACGGAAATATAGATAGATAGATAGATAGATAGATAGATAGATAGATAGATAGATAGATAGATAGATAGATAGATAGATAGATAGTACAGT
>NC_068981.1:178735129-178736606 GCF_001194135.2 Octopus bimaculoides | reverse complement strand
ATATATATATATATATATATATATATACAGAATCGAACATACATAGAGTTCGTGGGTCGACTACGTTTCTAGGCGTAAGAGAATATATTCTCAATGTGATTCGTTTAAAAAAAAACCTGAAAGTAAGTCATAAGCAAGCGAGACAACTCACATCAGGTTTCCTTTCGGAGCGACAGACATCGATGTTTCAATGCCACGTGCCGAACTAGGCCTGCTGCGAGGTGTATCGCCGGTTACGGCTATACGCTAAATGGTTTAAAAACCATCTGCTGGCATGTCCCAATGTTTCATGCCACGGAAAAAATTCATATTTTCAGTAAGATGCAGCTCGAGCACACATAGAGAAGGTGAGTGTGTTATTAGTTCGTGGGTCGTCTGCGTTTTAGGCGTAAGAGAATATCTTGAATGGCAATATTAAATGTGAAAAGTGCCAGCCACTTGAGCTGAAGTTTCAAGACAAATTATTCACTAATCAGAAACATATGTGTGTATTTACAACAGGAATATCATACCGATGAGGTAATGAAGAATTTTTATTCTCCTAAACTAGAAACTATGGCTAGTTTAGTTCGTTATTTTTCTTCTTGTTTTGCCTATGTGAGTTGCGGGTAACTGCTATCTGTTGGAGTTTCAGCATTTTTAGCTGCTATTTCTGAACTTCGGTATGTGTATATATATATATATATAGATTCATGTATAAATATTATATACGTGCGTATGTGTAATTGTGTGCGAACGTCTGAGTATGATTTGTCCATAAGTCACATAAGAGTAAGTACAGTCGTATTACATATGTTTCTGATTAGGGAATTTTTTTTTTTATAACTTCAGCTCAAGTGGTTGGCACTTTTAATATTGCTATTCAAGTACTAATCCATCAAAAGAAATAACAGCATATTTACCATCATACTATTTCTAAAGCTTAACCAAGACTGACTTGTAATAATAGCTCCAAGAGTTGCAATATGGTTGGCTTTAATATATCCTGTGAGAATAATATTGGAAAAAATGTTTAATTCCCCAAAGTTCTAGTGAATTGGCTGCTTTCTCGATTGCAACTTTTTCAGATACAAGGAATCTCTAGCGAGTCTTTAACGATGCGGAGCAAGCAGTTTGTTCTTGTGACACTAAGATTCAGTAGGTTTCATCTAAAACCATATCCCACAATACATATATATGCATGTAAGTGTGTGTAAGTATGTATATCTGCATATGTGTGCATGTACATGTGCGTTTGAGATAGTGTGTGTACGTGTGTGTGTGTGTGTGTGTGTATCTATAATATATACGTACATATATATATATGTATTATATATATGTGTTATATATGTATTATATATGCGTGTATGTATGTGTGTGTATGTGTGTGTATCTATAATATATTAATATACACATATATATAATGCATATATATAATACATGTGTGTGTGTGTGTGTGTGTGTGTGTGTGTGTGTGTGTGTGTGTGTGTGTGTGTGT
>NC_068981.1:178731918-178734533 GCF_001194135.2 Octopus bimaculoides | reverse complement strand
TTTTTTTTTGTCAATTTAGTTATAAAATAAACAAATTAATCAACGGAATACAGCGTCTGCAAGTTGATGAGTACCTCATATTCCCCTCCATTTTCTTATTGCTATATACATACATATATATATATATATATATACATATATATATAGTCCATTTTTTTGTATTATAGTGCATTGTTGTACCATTCAAAACTTTTTATTCTTTAGAAATTATTAGATATCACGAAAAGACTGGATATTAAATGATATGGAAATCAGCTATGAAATCCACAGAATTTAATGCCCAGATGGAGTGGTTGAGGTAAGGAAACCAGTAAGGCGTGTTGCAGAATTCTGATTCATTATATCTGGGTTTTCACCAAATTCCCGGCAAGGAGACGATCTTCAAATCATTGGAATTTGGAAGAACATATTATACTACAAATAGTAGCGAAATTGTATTATTATGCTCATCAAAAAAAAAAAACTAACCATTTTCAATAAAGACGCAGTATGAGGGAAATATATCAATAAACATTTTTTTCTCTTGGTATATTCATCTATTACATATCTTACTCAAGTCAAAAATGTTCAAATGAGACTTAGGACTGTACAGAAACGATGGCTTGACATGCAAATTAGACAGGATTAGAACAGGCATAATTAATATTGTTAATGACCTATGATTTATTATTACAGTTGCCATGAACAAAAAAATTCTCATGTTTCTAGCAAACCTTATATAAAACCTAGGGAAAAAATATATTTGTAAATCGACAGGAATTCCGACTATCCCCAGTCATCTTAAAGAATTTAATTAGAAATATTTATTTTTTTTTATTTATGCACCCTTTTAAAGCCTAGCCATGCTCATGGGCCCGGTTTCCCGGTTTCTATGGCGTATGTGTCCCACCACCACCACCAGCTTTACTCAAGAAACAGGAAGAAAGAATGAGAGAAAGAGTACAACAGCGGTCGCCACCACCCCCAGCCAGAGCCTCGTGGAGCTTAGGTGTTTTCGCTCAATAAACACTCACAACGCCCAGTCTGGGAATCGAAACCGCGATCCTCCGACCACGAGTCCGCTGCCCTAACCACTGGGCCATTGCGCCTCCAACTAGAAATATAAGCTAAAAAAAAAAAAAATTTTAATCTATCGCAGAAGAGCAGCTAGTTTCGACAGTAGGGTTTGAGAGAATAGTGGTATCAAATAAAAGAAAAAAATAGTTTCATATCAAAGAAGTTGAAATCTGTAAGCAAAGAAAATACATACCAAAACCTATATAGAAAAATATGTACCAAATAAACGTAACCGAATCATTATCAGTCTCAAAGTGAACTCGCATATGGCCATTTTCAAAATTTGGTTTTAAAACATTTCCCTGTTGGCAATAACCTGCATAAATTATTATTTGACAAAACACCAAAAATGAACTTCAGTTACTTTTTCATTGTTGGCAACATTATTATTACAAGTAAGCACGCCAAACTGTAGCATTCATTTAGCAAGTATACACCCGATGGTCACGTATATGTCCCTATTTCTTGCAACAAAGGCAATTATTTTGCAACGACAGGAAATGATTATAAGCACGTCAAAGTATCAAACGATTAAACCACTCAACTGAAATATAGCCTTCTTCTATATAGCAGATTTGATCAGAGAGAAGCGTGTGTGTAGGCAATGTACCTGTTACTCATCGCAGTTAGTAATCGCTCTCTGTGTTTTGATATTTGTGAGTAATTGATTAATATGAAATAGTTGAAATGAAATATCTTCTATACTACCGATTTCATCATTAGCTGGTATCGGAAAATAATCGCTGGAATCTTCATTTTCGAATCTATCAAAAGGTCTTGCTGACTGGATTGAAAAAGTCAGATTTTTTTTGATTTTTTTTTTTTTTTTCATTAATCAAAACGCTCAACGTAGCACTAATTCAACCTTCCCAGCCAATGAAGTGCTGAAATCTTCGGTAATACCAACACTGCCTAAAATAAGGAAAAATTCCCTAAGAGGAAAAAGCAAAACTTTAGCAACAGATATGCTGTCTTAACCGTTCAGGATTAAACACCCTCTCCCCAAATGCTTCGCTTTTGGCGAGTCCGATATCCTTCTGTATCACCATCTGTTCGTATTGAGCTTTCGCTGCGAATGCCAAGCAGTACAGCATGTCGTTTCCAAATTTCTGGGAGCGTGAATTGCGGCATGGTGCTGTTTTTCTCACACACTTGGAACTGCACACTCAGTCGCTTGTAATAATAGACCCCCACCCCCACCCCTTACATATAATTACACAGACACAGACTCGCGCGCACGCACGCACGCACACACACACACACACACACACACGCGCGCAGTGACACACTCACACACACACACTCACGCACA
The DNA here is from genome assembly GCF_001194135.2 of Octopus bimaculoides. Taxonomy (NCBI): domain Eukaryota; kingdom Metazoa; phylum Mollusca; class Cephalopoda; order Octopoda; family Octopodidae; genus Octopus; species Octopus bimaculoides. The sequence goes on along the minus strand of NC_068981.1, from coordinate 178,732,165 downwards.
CGCACCGAGTGCAAAGCAAGCATCACAGCCACAACGGCACACTCATTAAATGAACAATTGCAACGTCAGGTCTGCAACTACATTTTAATCATCGTCATCATCATCATCATCATCATCATTATCATTAGTAGCAGCAGCAGCATTGTCATCATCATCATCGTCGTCGTCGTCATCATCACCATCATCATCATCATCAACATTATCATCATCATCATCATCATCATCGTCGTCGTCGTCATCATCATCA
>NC_068981.1:178729421-178729887 GCF_001194135.2 Octopus bimaculoides | reverse complement strand
CGAACACACATACACGCACATTCATACACACAGACACTCACACACACATACGCAAACACACACATACACATACATACACACTCATACGTACACACTTATGCGCACACACACACATTCATACACACGCAGACACTCATACACACACATACGCACACACACAGTCGTACATATACTCACACACACATACACACACACATACACACATACACACTTACATACACACTTACATACACACATATACACGCACACTCACACATACATACACACACATACACACACATACGCACACACTCGTACGCACACACGCGTAAACATACACACACACACATACACAGTCAAACAAAATAACATATACGCCAGTGAAATGTAGTAAAAAGCTTGCTTCCCAACCACCTGGTTCCGGGTTCAGTCCCACTGCGTGGCACAGTGGGCAAGTGTCTTCTACTATAGCCTCGGACCGACCAAA
>NC_068981.1:178728866-178729411 GCF_001194135.2 Octopus bimaculoides | reverse complement strand
GGCAAGTGTCTTCTACTATAGCCTCGGACCGACCAAAGCCTTGTGAGTGGATTTGATAGACGGAAACTGAAAGAAGCCCGTCGTATACATGTATGTGTGTTTGTCTTTGTGTCTGTGTTTGCCCTCCCATCGCCGCTTGACAACCGGTATTTACGTCTCAGTAACATAGCGGTCCGGCAAAAGGGAACGATAGAATAAGTGCTAGACTTAAAAAATAATTCTGGGTTCGATTTGTTCGATTAAAACCCTTCAAGATGGTGCAGCTTCCTAGGGCTAAATAGCAGTAGTATTATTCCCTTCATGGGACTGTTACATTAAGTTGACAGCATACAACTGCTTTATATATATATATAAACTGCTGTCAAAATTACGCAAAAATGAAAATAACACTGATATCTCATTTTAACAGATATATTTACCAAAATTCCAATAAAATATCTTGAAATAATAAAGAGTAAATTTATTCAATAAAATCACTATTGGCTTCAGCCACAGCCTCCAGACGACTTCTGAATCTCCTGCAACTCTTCTAGACGGTCTCCTTG
>NC_068981.1:178725568-178726009 GCF_001194135.2 Octopus bimaculoides | reverse complement strand
TGTTTATTGAGCGAAAACACCTAAAGCTCCACGAGGCTCCGGCAGGGGATGATGGCGAACCCTGCTGTACTCTTTCAGCACAACTTTCTCTCACTCTTTCTTCCTGTTTCTGTTGTGCCTGTAATTCAAAGGGGCCAGCCTTGTGACACTGAATATCCCCGAGAACTACGTTAAGAGTACACGTGTCTGTGGAGTGCTCAGCCACTTGCACGTTAATTTCACGAGCAGGCTATTCCGTTGATCGGATCAACTGGAACCCTCGACGTCGTAAGCGACGGAGTGCCAACAACAGCAACAACCATAGTCAAGCTGACCTATAATCATAGGCAATTCAGTTGTAATCAATCCGTCTTTTTGTGAATTTCGAGGAATGCATTGTCAAATGTATTTCCAATTTTATAACGGTAGAGCATGCTATAAGAGACATTTGACTGGGGGGGG
>NC_068981.1:178720856-178725552 GCF_001194135.2 Octopus bimaculoides | reverse complement strand
GGGGGGGGGAGGGTTTCTAACAATTAAAGCGACTCAGTAGTAGTTATCACTGTTTTTCTTGTTGTTGCTGTTACTACTGTTGCTCTTGTCATTGTTATTATATAGTCCCAGTTCAGTTCTGATCGAGCAGTTATATCGCATGCAAGCAGACGGTCAAACATCGAGTTACGGCACAGATGCCAGTTATATATACCATAGCATCGACAAGCTAAAGACCATATTCCACTATGCCATACAGTACAGAATCGCATATAACAATCTGGACATATTGTACTCTCTCCACTATCCAGACAACTTCTGTATTCTCGCAGCTTTTTATGGTGGTTACAGCTGAGTGCGGAATGTGGACCCGGTCAGAACACCACAGTTTCTGTTCTTGAACTTATTGTTTGTGGTGTACGTCTCAGCTGGGTGTTTGAGACAAGTGAGGTTATTGATGTTACAGCCTTTTTTGTGTGTATGTCACCTTCGTGCTTGTAGAAGAAAAAGTGTTTTTAAGATGTGAATGTTGGAGTGCTCAAGAGATCTGCCGGTGTCTGTTCTTTAGAGTTGGTTTTTCATATTGTGTTAGAGACTGCCACTATAAATTATGTCGAGTGTTCTTTTATATTCGTGTGTATCTTTTATTGTGTAGATGATCTGTACTTAACTTACGATGCATAGTGCACTGTTTTTGTTCTTTCATATCCTTTCTCTGTATTTCTTTCACCCTTATTCTTCATTTTAGTTCTTTTTTTCTTTTAGTTTTTTTGTTTCTATAATTATTTTGTAAGATATATGCATTCTAATGTACAAAAAAATGTTAATGATTAAAGTGTTGTTGAGTTCTGTAAAACTTTGTTCCTATTCTTGTAAGGACTGGTTCCAGTGTGGGTCTTTTAAGTTTGAAACTTGAGGAACTGTTTGCAAAGTAATTATGGCAGCTTGGTGTGTAGAACAGTAGGTGATGTCTATGGAAGAGTTATTATAGTGAACATGGCGAGGCATATGTGTGTGTGAGTTGGCAGGGATTGTTTGGGATGTAAAGGGAGTATATTACATCTTCTGTTGTCTGTCCTATTTGAAAACCAGAACGTGTTGAGTGCAGTTTTGTCTCATTTTCTCCAACTATGTGTTTGTGAGAATGTTAAGGCGTTGCCGTTGCAGAAAGTAAACTGATGGGATGATTCGTGGGATCAGAGTTACATATACGCCTGTGTACGTATATATATATATATATATATATATATATTGTACACATACATAACACACATACACACACACATACACACACAAATACATATATGAATGTGTTAATGTATTTGTTATAAAACAACCCAGTTGGAGTGGAAGCTGTTTTATGTTCCGGTTATGAGAGTGTTTCTTGAATTATAGATACATGAATATTATGAGTGATATTGGTTTCAAATTTTGACACAGGGCTAGCAGTTTGGAGTTTAGTCGATTACATCGATCCCAGTGTTCAACTGGTATTTATTTTATCGACCTCGAAAGGTTGAAAGGAATTTGAACTCAGAACGTAAAGACACACGAAATGCCGCTTAGCATTTTGCCCGACGTGCTAGCGATTCTGCCAGCTCGCCATCTTATTGTTGTGATTAATATTAAAAGCCTGTCTAAAGGCGGTGAGCTGGTAGAATCGTTATTACATCGGGCAAAATGCTTAGCGGCATTTCGCTTTTTCTTTACGTTCTGAGTTCAAATTCCGCTGAGGTCGACTTTGCCTTTCATCCTTTTGGGGTCGATGAAATAAGTACCAGTTATGCACTGGTAATTGACTAATCCCCCTCCCCCCAAACTTTAGGCCCTGTGCCTATAGTAGAAAGGATATCAAAAGCTCGTCTTTAATGCTGAGTTGTACTGAAGCACTTTTAGAATTTTTGTAACATGTCTATGATTCGAAGCCTTTATTTTTAAATACATTCTGAACTGATTTGTGAAGTTTGGAAAGGATTTAACAACAGTATTTCTAGTTTTATCAAAGTGAGTGTCATGGTTATTTTTCCTGGATTATTTAGAAATGACTTTTTTGTTGGCGTTTGCGTAAGTATGTTGATACTTCGTTAGATATTAACTTTTATATTAGTTTTAGAACCGGCTTCTTGCATATTTCAGATTCGTCGCCATTATAGTTCCCTGACAGCGTTCGCATGTGTCAGAAATATTTCTTGGTTGATTACACAACGTTCAACCAACTTTCTGTTTATGACTGCTTGTCTTCTTTTCTAGCATTTTATATTCAGTATTAGTTCACAAATTTTACCATTGGTAGCAAACTGTATCGCCCTTTGCCTTTTCCCTTGAATAACATCGGTGACATGGAGAGGGGAGGCTGATATGCATGGGCGACTGCTGTCTTCTATAAACAACCTTGCCCGGACTTGTGCTTCAGAAGAGAACTTTCTCGGTGCAATCCCATGGACATTCATGACTGAACGGGGTCTTTACCTTTATCTTTTATAAAGACGTATATGTTGTGGTTTGTATTGCTATATTTTAGTCCCCAATAACCCTGCCAAACAAGTATGTGACTACATGTGGGGTAACATTGTAGGATAGAAAGGTGGCGAGCTGGCAGAAACGTTAGCACGCCGGGCGAAACGCTTAGCGATATTTCGTCTGTCATTACGTTCTGAGTTCAAATTCCGCTGAGGTCGACTTTGCCTTTCATCCTTTCGGGGTCGATAAATTAAGTACCAGTTGCGTACTGGCATCGATCTAACCGATTGGCTCCCTCCCCAAAGATTTCGGGCCTTGTGCCTAGAGTAGAAAAGAATATTGTAAGATAGAGTTGCTGCTGGGTGGCATTGTGGACATGTGGAGTAGTGATGTGGAATATTAGAGGATTGTTTTGCAGAGTTCTTGGAAAAGATTGTAAGATTCCGTTATACGGCATCCTGATATATAGTTTCGTAATAGGAAAATAGGATAATAACCGCAGCAGTTGCTCTGGCCTTCTCAAAATAACTTGCAGCGATCTTGAGGCAAGAAAGACCATATGTATATATAACACATGTAGTTTTTTCTCTGTGTGTGTGCGCGCGCGTGCATTTCTGAATGTCTTTCAACATATAAACAATGCAACACAGACTTTAAAACAGACTTTCACTTTCAACAATTATATAAAGGTACGTGCATGATGAACAAATATTTTTACCGGCAGCGTAGCGACGGATGACGACCTAGTATTAGATGATATTCGCCGCAGTTTCTCCGGCTTTCCCAAAATAACTTCCAGTGGTCTGGAAGCAATCTCTCCACACCTCCTTCTGATATATGAGAAACACCGAAAAAGGAAACAGTCATCATCACGCGCTCTGTCTCACCAAAGCCCCAAGTGTGCCGGAACTTGTCATTCAAGGATCAGTTAACAGAGGCACTTAAGGGCTTGCCGCTCTCTCTCTCTCTCTCATGATCTTTAGGAACGAAGAACTGCCACCATTGGATAATAGAGCATTTGGATGGGATTGTAGAAGGAAACAAATGAGGTTTAGACGGTTGAGAATGTTGGGTGGGTTGTTTGAGGCTATGCGTTTGGAGTTAGAATTGTGGGATAGAAATGGTCGTTCTTTGTAATGGAAAGGTCTCCTGCAAGAGAATAAATAAACGCTAGGCTGTTACGCGTGTGTGTGCGAAATCCAGCATAAATCGAATAATCAAGACCAATGCATTTTCATTCGTTTCCCAAAACCCATGATCCATGTAGCAAGTGTATTTTTTATCATCTGGGTCTACAGTGATGACGAGATGACGGATGAGGTTCTTACTCCAACTGATTAGTACTTTGAACTACTGAAGAGAATAATTTTCATGTGACTCAGATTGAACCCACCACTGCAAGGCAACGAGTCACTCGTCTACCGCTCAAAACTTTTCTCCATAAACAGAAAGTAATGAGCTATACCAGTTCAACCTGAGACCATCTTGCCTTTCAGTCGACTTTTCTCTCTCCTCTTTGGCCACTTCTCTCTTCCTTCCCTCTTCCTGGTTGTGTAATGCCAAATATATCCTAAAGAATATGGCTGTGATCTGGTAGCACTGTTAGCACGCCGGACAAAATGCTTAGCGGTATTTCGTCCGTCTGTACGTTCTGAGTTCAAGCTCCGTCGATGTCTACTTTACCTTTCAACCTTTCGGGGTCGATACAATAAGTACCAGAGGTGCACTGGGATTGATGTTATTGACTTAACCCCTCCCCTGAAATTGCTGGCCCTGTGCCAAAATTTGAAACCAATATTTTGTTAGTTCTTGTTTGTTTGCTTTGATCTTCCTCTTTTTTTTCTATCGTAGAAGCAAGTAGTACTTTAACATGTAAGACATTCAAAAGGAGAAATTGTGAAATTCAATCCTTGACGAATGACATCTATATATATAAAAATGAGAATGTGTGTCTGTCTGTCTGCCTGTCTGTCTGTCTGTCTGTCGGTATATCTGTCTGTCTGTCTGTCTGTGTGAATCCCTAAAACTCGAGAACTACGCAACCAATTTCATTCAAATTTTACACATGCCTTACTTAGGGTTCCAGTTGTGTTTTAGTCCAAAAAAATTATTAACTTCTTGTAGAGTTCGAGCACACGGCAACATAATATCTCCTCCACTATTTAAGTATTACGTGTCAAAAGTGAAACAAAAACACTCATGTCAAATACTTTCACTTTAAAAATGAAACTATTCCACTAACTGAAACAATCACATT
>NC_068981.1:178715080-178716519 GCF_001194135.2 Octopus bimaculoides | reverse complement strand
TGTGTGTGTGTGTGTGTGTGTGTGTGTGTGTGTGTGTGTGTGTGTTGACACCAAGAAGAGGGTGCTTTTTTTCCACTCAACAAAGTGAATGGAGTTTTGGCCAGGAGGAACTGATGTCATCAGACGGTATCCAACGATCATTAAGCGTTTCGACCCTGAACCGTAGCACCCTCTCGTTGGCAGAATTGACCAAACCATTACTCCTCGTCTCCTCCTGACTTCCAATTTCCAGCCCCTCTCTCTTGCTCCATAACCTACAAGAGGCTCTTTCAGCTACCTCTCCCATCCTGCGCACAGACACCCATACATGTACATACTTACAATATAAACATGCATGTGTGTGCGTGTGTGTGTGTGTGTGCGTGTGCGCGTGCGTTCGTGCGTGTGCGTGTGTGTGTGTGTAGTGAAAGCGCGTGGCTTAGGGATTAAGATATTCGTCTAACGATCGTAAGGACGTGAGTTCGATTCCCCGCAACGCAAGACACTTTATTTCACGTTGCTCCAGTCCACTCAGCAGACAAAAATGAGTAATACCTGTATTTCAAAGGGCCAGCCTTGTCACACTGTGTGTCACGCTGAATCTCCCCGAGAACTACGTGAAGGATACGCGTGTCTATGGAGAGTTCAGTCACTTGCGCGTTAATTTCACGGGTAGGTTTTTCCGTTGCTCGGATCAACTGGAACACACGTCGTATGTATGTAATGGATGTATGTGAAGGTGCATGGCTCAGTGGTTAGAGCGTCGGGCTCACAATCATGAGGTAGTGAGTTCGATTCATGGACCAGGCTGCGTGTTGTGTTCTTGAGCAAGACACTTTATTTTACGTTTCTCCCGTTCACTCATCTGTATAAATGAGTCGCAACGTCACTGGTGCCAAGCTATAACGGCCTTTAACTTTCCCTTGGATAACATGAGGGGCTGGTATGCATGGGGGCGACTGCTTGTATTCCATCAAAAACCTTGCCTGGACATGTGTCTTGGAGGGGGAACTTACTAGGTGCAATTCCATGGTCATTCATGACCGAGGGGCTTCTTTTATGTATGCATGAATGTAAACATGTGGGTTGGCATAAAGATCTTTGTATTAGAATGCAATAAAGTGCTCCCCTAATAATCCATTGCAATCAAGCATCCAAATTCTCTTGGAACATCCAGTGCTGGGTTCCAAATAACTGCAGTAGTAAAACGTGCGTAGGGACTAAATATTTAGACGGATGTGCATCTTAATTTTCCACTACATATGCTCTGTGTATTATAACTATTTATGCTACTATACTGGTTGTTGTTGGCACTCCGTCGCTTACGACGTCGAGAGTTCCAGTTGATCCGATCAACGGAACAGCCTGATCGTGAAATTAACGTGCAAGTGGCTGAGCACTCCACAGACACGTGTACCCTTAACGTAGTTCTCGAGGATATTCAGCGTGACACAGTGTGA
>NC_068981.1:178713479-178715070 GCF_001194135.2 Octopus bimaculoides | reverse complement strand
CACGTGTACCCTTAACGTAGTTCTCGAGGATATTCAGCGTGACACAGTGTGACAAGGCCGACCCTTTGAATTACAGGTACAACAGAAACAGGAAGTAAAAGTGAGAGAAAGTTGTGGTGAAAGAGTACAGCAGGGTTCGCCACCAACCCCTACCGGAGCCCCGTGGATCTTTAGGTGTTTTCGCTCAACAAACACTCACAACGCCCGGTCTGGGAATCGAAACCGCGATTCTATGACCGCGAGTCCGCTGCTCTAAACACTGGGCCATTGCGCCTCTACACTATACTGGAAGCTGACTACATTACGATAGTTTATGTAGTCCTCCAACTCATGCAGTATTAGTCGTACATCTAACTGTATACCATATGTGTGTATGCATATGTGTGTGCGTAGATAGATAAATAGATAGATAGATAGATAGATAGAGTGATAGAGAGATAGATAGATAGATAGATAGATAGATAGATAGATAGATAGATAGATAGATATACATATGCATATTTATATACATATATATACACTTATATACATATATATATATATGTATGTATATATGTGTGTACACGCGAGCGCACACCCATACAGACACGCACATATACAAACACTATAAAGACACTTGTACATATATGTTTATCGGGTGGGACGAGGAAAACTCTTGAGAAAGAGAGAGGGGGAGAGAGAGAGAAAGAAAGAAAGAGAGAGTAAGAGAGAGAGAGAGAAAGAAAGAAAAAAAGAGAGAGTAAAAAACAGACATTGAATATATGAATTTTGGACTTTTGGATTATGGATTTTGGAGGGGTTCGGGAGGTGTCTGAAAGCCTTTAGTCCACTTTTTTTTTTACTTTTTTTAAGTTCCTCAGTTTGTTGTAGGCACTGCGGATATGGTCACGCTGGAGTTCTGCCTGCATATCTACGTAATTATGCGTGTGTACAAATAAATAAGCAATTTTATTTTTCTAGCCTGGAATGTTTTATTGAATCCCAATTTAATTACATATGGAAACAAAAGAAACCGAAAAAGGAATACAAGGGAGGGATTAAGTAACAGAAGGGAGCAATGGGCCACACACCCCAGAACAAATGGTATGTTCATCCACGCCCCGCGATCATGACTGTGATGGTGTTGTCGTGGACAATGATCAACAACACTTACTGCAGCAGTCACTCCACCTGGTGGGGTTCATTTTTCAGGTGGGCCATTGTTACCCCGTTTTTGCAGTGGAAATCGGTACTGCCGGGGTCCGAGAACACCTGATGTCTCGATGAGGACCGGCACAAACTGATAGCATCCGATCAGGCCCCTGTATTTTATTTTTTAAATCTTTGTCCTCCTCCTTCGGGTCAGGTGAGGAAGTAATGTCTATGACCCTTTACAGGACCTTTCGAGATACTTAAGACGGAGAAAGAGAGGTATGCTTAAACCAGTGACCTGGACCAAATATTTGTAGTACGTTAGCCATTCTCCTTCTTTGCCCTCACCCCACCACCACCAACCCCATCTTTTTCCTGCCACCACGGTTAATTGTTTTCCCAGATGCATACCTATATATATATATATACGAGTGTGCATATGTGTGTGTATGTATGTATA
>NC_068981.1:178712898-178713272 GCF_001194135.2 Octopus bimaculoides | reverse complement strand
ATATATATATATATATATATATATATACACACATATGCACACTCGTATATATTAAGACGTACCCAAACAACAGAGATATGCATGCCCATAAATGCTCGCAGGTATATACACTCATTCTTATGCTCGCATATGCACCACACATGCATACACACACACACACACACACACCACACACACATACTCATTCACAGACATACATATATGTACATACATACATGTATAAATTCACATCGATGCGAGTGTATGTATATGTTTGTATGTGTATGTATGTATGTATTTATGTATGCATGTATGCATGTATCTATGTATGTATGTATACCTCTCTATATACGTTTGAATGTGGTGTGTGCCAGAGGGTTTGCAAATCCAATGGG
>NC_068981.1:178712670-178712888 GCF_001194135.2 Octopus bimaculoides | reverse complement strand
ATGAAAAAAATAGATATACATGCGCCTTCACGTACACACACACACACACACATACGCACAGGTTTATCTGTTTGGATATGTGTGCATGTGTGAGTGTATATGTGTATATTATTATGTGTGTATGTGTACTTGTGTGTTCGACAGAAAGGCAGAGAATGCTTTGGTGTATACGTGAGTGTGTGCATACATATGTGAATATTATATACCATATATATATA
>NC_068981.1:178711064-178712231 GCF_001194135.2 Octopus bimaculoides | reverse complement strand
TATATATATATATATATATGTGTGTGTGTGTGTGTGTGTGTATGTATGTATGTATGTATGTATGTATGTATGTATGTATGTATGTATGTATGTATGTATAGATATATAGATAGATAGATAGATAGATAGATAGATAGATAGATAGATAGATAGATAGATATGGTATATAATATTCACATATGTATGCACACACTCACGTATAATTAATATAGACAGCCTTGTGCAATATTTTTAACCAAAAAGGAAAATCCTGATTGTCATTAAATATGACTTGGGTGTTAAAGAGAAAGTTACGTGATCAGAGCTATGAGGAGAGAATTGTGTGATCGGACACACGAACACAAAGATAGCAAGCAGCAATGATGTTTTTAATAGTATACGAAAGTTAAAGAAAAGAAAGCTAAAAATTTACTATGCAATCCTATGAAACTCACAAATACGTACATTCGTACACACATAGGCATGGCTGTGTGGTTAAGAAATTCGCTTAGGAATAGCGTAGTTTAGGGTTCAGTCCCACTGCGCAGCACCTTGGGCAAGTGTCTTGGGCCGACCATTGATTTGTGAGTGAATCTGACAAGCGGAAACTGTGTTGAGGCGTGTGTTGCATATGTATACATCTGCGTGTGTGTGTCTGCGTGCGTGTGTGTGCGTGTGTGTGTGTGTATGTGTGTGTGTGTGTATGTCTGTGTGTGTGTGTGTGTGTGTGTGTGTGTGTGCGTGTCTCTTTGTAAACGTGTTTGTCCCAACCCCATTGTTTGACAACTGGTATTGGTTTGTTTACGTCCCCTATATACTACGTACCAGACTTTAAAAAAGATCCGTTCGACCAAAAGCTCATCAAGAGACTGCTCCATCATTGCCACATTCCAATAACTGAAACAAGCAAAAGATGGAAAACCAAAGATCAATATGTCTACACACCAGATCACGCAATCATAAAAGTGCGTGTACATGTGTGTTACTGTAAGTATGCATGTATGTATGTATGTATGTATTTACGTGTGTGTGTGCGCGCATGTGTATGTATATTTACATTCATAACCTTCATAGGTACATATATTTACATTCATAACCTTCATATATATACGTGCGTATATATGGCTATGTAATCTAGTTATGTGTTTCTTTGTGTGAGCGCGCGCATCTGTATATATATATATATAT
>NC_068981.1:178708907-178710363 GCF_001194135.2 Octopus bimaculoides | reverse complement strand
GTGTATATATATATATATATATATTTATACATATACTCGAGTGCATATATATATATAATACAAATGATATGTGAGTATATGCATATATACATACATATATGTACATACCTACAACTACATGTATATATAGATGCATATCCGGGTACTGGACGTCAAAAAACGTGGACAAAAAAGGAACGGGAACATAACAAAGCACAAAAAACGAACTTTTTTTTTTACGGACAACAGAATGAACACATAGGAAAACAGACAAGCCACATGTGGAACTTTTCCTTCATCAGTTGCCTCATGCAAGCGGTTGCGAATATGTGTACTTATATCAAAGTAATAATACTTCTTATACGTGCATATAAGAAAAGTGACCACCATAGAATGATGGAGCGCGTAAAATGATTTTATAGAATACAGTAATTCCGTTGCAGTTTATTATTCGATAGATAGATAGATAGATAGATAGATAGATAGATAGATAGATAGATAGATAGATAGAACCCTTGGAACTCAATCCCGGTTACTTTGTTTCCATAGCATATCGCAACACTCCCCTTGCAGGGTTAGAGACCAGGCCAGTAATTTGAGGGGAGGGGTAAAGTCGGTTGCATTGACGCCAATACTTGACTGGTATTTTATTTTATTTTATCGAACCCGAAAGGAGTGATTGGCGATATTAACCTTGCTGGGAATTGAACTCAGAACGGTGTGAGCTGGAAGAAATATCGGTAAGCACAGAAGGCAGAAAGCCGTTGTTACACCAACAACGTGATTCGAACATTTCGTCTCTTTTAAACTCTGTAGCTGCGGTAATCATTGCACCAAAGCGAGATTATGACTACTGACCATCTGATATGTGCATATATAATTAGATACCTATGTTGTATGTGTGTATGTGTGCGCGCGGGCGTGTAGGGCGGGGCTATATACAAATACATATTCTTTCGATCTTTTATTCTTTTATTTGTTTCAGTCATTTGACTGCGGCCATGCTGGAGCACCGCCTTTAGTCGAACAAATCGCCCCCGGGAATTATTCTTTGTAAGCCTAGTACTTCTAGGGGTCTTTTGCCGAATCGCTAAGTTACGGAGACGTAAGCACACCAACGTCGGTTGTCAAGCGACGGTGGGGGTACAAGCACAGACACACAAATACACAATGTGTGTGTGTTTGTGTACGACGGAATTCTTTCAGTTTCTGTCTACTGAGTTATAGTAGAAGACATATATATATAGCAATAAGAATATGGAGGGGAATAGGTGGTATTCATCATTTACTTGTTTATTTGTTTACTATATATATATTATATAAAAGATCGTGGGTAAATGCAAGGTATATCACAACAATGCGAAGTAAATGCAAGGTATATCACAAGAAAACAAATATGTGAATTAATGTAGACTTACCTTGTATTCAATATTTCGGGGTTATGACCCCATGTATATATATATATATATATATATAT
>NC_068981.1:178707014-178708374 GCF_001194135.2 Octopus bimaculoides | reverse complement strand
ATGTATGTATGTATACAGACACACACATATATATAAATATATATATATGTGTATGTATGTATAAGCTTTTACTTGCTTCAGTCAGTGGAGCATTGGCCAGGTTGTGGCAGCAGATTGAAAACTTTGTTGAACAAATCGAAACCAGTACTTCTTTTTTTTTCTTTTTTCTTTTTGAAATTCTGTATTTATTCTATCGACTCTTCTGCTGAACCGCTGGATTACAGAGAAATAAACAAACCAAAATCGATTGCAAAGCTGCGGAAGACAAACACAGAGAAACCCACACACACACGCACGCACATTACTTCTTTTCTTTTATACTTTTATTTGTTTCAACCATTTCACAGCGGCGATGCTGGAGCACCACATTCAAGGATTTTTAGTCGAAGAAATCAACCCCAATACTTATTTTTCGTAAACCTAGTACATAAACGCACAAGCCTCGGTTATCAAGCGATGGTGGGGGGAGGCAAGCACAGACATATTTATATGTATATATACGGTAGGCTTCTTTCAGTTTCCGTCTACCAGATCCATTCACAAGACTTTGGTCGACCCGAGGCTAAAGTAGAATACACTTGGCCAAGGTTACCACACAGTGGCTCCGAACCTAGAATCATGTGGTTGAGAAGCGAGCTTCTTACTACACAGACAAGCATGCGCCTATAGATGTGGTAAGAAGCTTGCATCCCAACCACATGATTCCGGGTTCAGTCTCACTGCGTGACAACTTGGGCAACTGTCTTCTACTGTAGCTTTGGGTCGACCAAAGCCTTACGAGTGGACTTAGTAGACGGAAACTGAAAGAAGCCCGTCGTATATATGTGTATATATATATGTGTGTGTATGAGTGTGCGTGTCTGCTTGTCTGTGTGTGTCTTTGTGCCTGTGTTTGTCTCCCCACCACTACTTGACAACCGGTGCTTTATGTCCTGACTTAGCAGTTTGGGAAAAGATACCGACAGAATAAGTACCTGGCTTATATAATGTAAATACTAGGGTCAATACATCTGACTAAAAATTCTTCAAAGCGGTGCTCCAGCATCGCCGCAGTCTTACAACTGAAACAAGTAGAAGATAAAAGATATATGTGTGTGTGTGTGTGTGTGTGTGTGTGTGTGTGTGTGTGTGTGTGTGTGTGTGTGCGCGTGTTTATGTGTGTATGTATGTATGTGTATATATTCATATATATGTGCGTACATATATATTATGTATACATATATATAAATATACATACACACACATAAACATATATATATATATATAAACAATATATGAGTATATGCATATATATGTACATGTATGTATATACGTTCATCTACATGTACATATAGATACATAACTGGGTACATGACGTGGC
>NC_068981.1:178703780-178705657 GCF_001194135.2 Octopus bimaculoides | reverse complement strand
GGTGGTGGCGGCGGCGGCGGCGGCGGCGGTGGTGGTGTGATGTTGATCGTGGTGATGAAGATAATAATGATGGTGGTAGTGATGATGACGATGATGACGACAACAATGATGATGATGATGATATATGGACTTTCTTTTTTATTCAATAATTTGTAAATTTTCAAAATGATGTCAGCCATAACAGGTCTCCTGATTGAAACTTCTGGTCCATAGATGCCTTCAGCGACGTCCACTCATTCTGATATAAAATTCGGACCATCACCACAGCGTGTACTTTCGAGCCTTCCCTATCTGTTTACTGCGGGACATTTATCTGTATATATTCTTATTTCTTTATTGCCCACAAGGGGCTAAACCTAGAGGGAACAAACAAGGACAGACAAAGGGATTAAGTCGATTACATCGACCCCAGTGCGTAACTGGTACTTAATTTATCGAACCCGAAAGGATGAAAGGCAAAGTCGACCTCGGCGGAATTTGAACTCAGAACGTAACAGCAGACGAAATACCGCTAAGCATTTCACCCGGCGTGCTAACAATTCTGCTAGCCCGCCGTCTTATCTGTATATATTTATCTGAATATATTCTGCCAACACATCCATCTTATCTGTGTAGGACGGGGACCTGCATAGATGTTAAGTATTGCTTTATCACCCCATGAAAATATCGAAAATAAAATACCCATATTGAATATTTTACTTCATTGAGGAGCAACAGGCAAATTTTATGAAACCATTGAAAATAAAATACCTACTTAGGACTTTTTAATTCATTGAGGTTGATCGAAATTTCGCAGCATTTGGACACACATACACACATAGTCACACATCTATGTGTACGTGGGAGTAGGTGCGTAAATACACCACTGAAATGGGTATTTACACACCAAAGAGAAATCAGTGTACATAAAGCTGATAATAAACTGTCCCTCCGTCGGTTACGATAACGAGATTCCAGTTGATCCGATCAACGGAACGGCCTGCTCGTGAAATTAACGTGCAAGTGGCAGAGCACTCCACAGCCAGCCTTAACGTAGTTCCCAGGGAGGTTCAACACGAAACAGAGTGTGACAAGGCTGGTCCTTTGAAAGACAAATACAACTCATTTTTGCCAGCTGAGTGAACTGGAGCAACATGAAATAAAGTGCTCTGGTATTGAACTCACGACCTTACGATCGTGAGGTAAATACCCTAAACCTGAAGCCACTGCGCCTTCATTTGCTGATAATAGAAAGCTATCTGATAGTGGAACCTAGAACTTCAAAATACCTTAGTCTTAATTACTTTGCCAAAAACCTGCAGATGATTAAGATTATCGTCTTAAAAACCGCGGGAGCCAGAAATAAAATATAAAACGTGAACTTGAAACAGACGTTTTTATAAGCAGACGTTTTTATAAGCAGACGTTTTTTTATAACTCTTTGATAACTTTCATTTGAATATTTTTTTCTTTTCATTTTTTTTACTTTTTCAAAAATTTATTCAAACGTGAGATAATCTAAGAGATAACAGGCTCGGATTATCGACTTAAACAGCGAAAAATGGAAACTCAGACTACTAGCGATTTAATGTTTTTTTTCAATTATAAATACATTTACGTATTGATTTCTACAATTAACTGATTCTTAGTGAATAATCATAAATTTGTGTATATATTTTTGGGTAGTTAGTTTCTTAGACGGACAGACAGACAGACAGAAAGATAGATAGATGATGGGTGGATAGATGGATAGATAGATAGATGAATAGCTATTTATATGTATAGGCATATACATAAAAAGTAATATAAATATATATGTATGTGTGCATGTATGTATAAAGCGATATATAAATATATATGTGCGTGTATGTATATATATATATATATATATATATATA
>NC_068981.1:178702166-178702960 GCF_001194135.2 Octopus bimaculoides | reverse complement strand
ATATATATATATATATATATATATATATATATATATACGTGTGTGTGTGTTTGTATATATGTATGTATGTAAGTAGGTATGTATGTACATATGTATGCATGCATGTATGTATGTATGTATATAGGTATGTATGTATATAGGTATGAATGTATGTATGTATGTATGTATGTATGTGTATATGTGTGTGCACATCTATATACGTGAAAATAAGTGGACCATTTGCTTAGTGGTATGCCCACGCTCATATGGTCTTAGGTTCGAGTGTTGGACGGGAATGAACTTTGTCTTCTCCCAGCAAAACATTTCTTTTCACGTTGGCTCACTCTATACAACTGAAAGGATAAACCAGCTGGGGTCTGTTGTAGCCCTCTTTCTTTACAACATTTATATGTTTCACTTTCGGTTGGGTCCAGTGTGGTAAGCCCGAAAGGGGAGAGGTTTTGTTTTATGATAGTAGGGCCGAGAGGGGTTTCATGTTGCTAAAACTATGCAGGCGTCTAAAACACTTAGAGAAGGCATGGTGAATTCTGACTTGCGAGTAACAGTAACTTATTTTATTGGTTATAGATAGATAGATAGATAGATAGATAGATAGATAGATAGATAGATAGACAGACAGACAGACAGGCAGACGGACGGACGGACGGACAGACGGACGGACGGATGAATGGATGGATGGAGAGGCTATAAAAAATACGCGTACATATATATGTATAATATATGTGTTAGCATATATATATATATATATATATAGACATTTATATATATATATATATATATATATATATATATAG
>NC_068981.1:178699073-178702144 GCF_001194135.2 Octopus bimaculoides | reverse complement strand
ATATATATATATATATATATATATATATATATATATAGTCATTTATATTATATTTGTATATTTTGTTAATTGCAGCTTAATCAATCATATATATACTCTTTTACTCTTTTACTTGTTTCAGTCATTTGACTGCGGCCATGCTGGAGCACCGCCTTTAGTCGAGCAAGTCGACCCCGGGACTTATTCTTTGGATGCCTAGTACTTATTCTATCGGTCTCTTTTTTTGCCGAACTGCTAAGTGACGGGGACATAAACACACCAGCATCGGTTGTCAAGCAGTGCTAGGGGGACAAACACAGACGCACAAACACACACACACAGACACACACACACATATATGTACATATATATACGACGGGCTTCTTTCAGTTTCCGTCTACCAAATCTACTCACAAGGCTTTGGTCGGCCCGAGGCTATAGTAGAAGACATTTGCCCAAGATGCCACGCAGTGGGACTGAACCCGGAACCATGTGGTTGGTAAGCAAGCTACTTGCCACACAGCCACTTAAATACATATACGTACATACATACATGTTATATATACATATATATAATATTTCTCTATTCTTTTGGAAAATCTGCATGATAGTGTGTGTGTGTGTGTGTGTGTATGTGTGCGTGTGCAAGCGCGTCTGTAGATAGATAGATAGATAGATAGATAGATAGATAGATAGATAGATAGATAGATAGATAGATAGATAGATAGATAGACACACACACACACACACACACACACACACACACACACATACACACACATGTATGCATATAAATACATGCACTCACCTATATGCATTGTATGATTATGTGTGTGAATGTGCGTGCGCGCATGTGTCAAATATAAAATTCATACAATAGGCCAAGATGGTAGCGCAGTCGGTAGAATGATGTCAATCCCTCACACTTGTGGTATGAGGTATTGACATCTCTTAAGTTCAAATCCCGCCCAATTCCATATTGGCTTTTCCATCTGATACGAAACATTACTGGCGGGGTTGATGTAATAGATTATCCCGTAGTAGGCGGTACCCAGATGTATGTATGTATCCAATACACACATGTACCCATGCATATATATATATATATATATATATATATATACACACACACATATATATGTATAGATAGATATAGATATATAGATATACATACAAACATACATACATACATACATTCATGTGTGTATATGTGTGTGTAAATAGATAATTCATTCACACTTACATATATCCTTATGTGCATACACACACACATTCTATATATATATATATATGTGTGTGTGTGTGTGTGTGTTTGTGTATATATATATATATATATTACATATACATACACACATACATATGTACATGTACTTACATATTAATAAGCATTCGTACCTCCATACAAACATAGTTAAAGTCAGACAGACGGACAGGTACATAGATAGATAGATATAGATAGATAGATAGATAGATAGATAGATAGATAGATAGATAGATAGATAGACAGATGAGCAGCTATGCACATGTAAGATACCGGACATGTAAAAGACTGCATACCTTTCAAAACAATAGACGCGCGTGCGCAGTCTCAAACATAAACATCTATATAAATGTTCAACGTGTTACGCTTTCGTCACTATCGGCGCGGCTTGTTGCCTTGTACGCACTGGCTGTTATCTAACTAAACTCGTTTTTAGGGGAACTTAAGCAGTAAAGAGCATCACTCTAAAGAAATATCGATGTCTGAAGTGTAAAACGAATATATCCCCAATACAGCTTTAAGATAAAGAAAAGGAAATTACATTCACGAGCGGATTTTAAGAAGAAAAAAGCAAAGAGAATATAAATAAATGCTAAGAAATAGATAGATGTTAATATATAAATACAGATATATACATACACACATATTTATATTTATTATATATACTTATATATATATACATATATATATTTATATATAAACTAGTAAAGATCAGCAAGCCGGTAAATGAAAATAAGCTGTGTTAGGTTGAAGGAAGTTACTTCTTAGACAAAAACTTTGACAGCAGCAGCAGTAAACGGTAAAGTGAAGAACAGCACCGCTACCCACACCACCACCAATAACAACAACAACAACAACAACAGTAGCAACGGTAACAATAACAATTATACTGAAACGGCAGCAGTAACAGTGGCAGATAACAGCAACAAGACCAACAACAACAGTAGCAGCAGCAGCAGTGGTAACAGCAAGCAAACAGTAGCAGTAATAAAGTGTTAGTAAAGAGTGTTTTAAGCATTAACAAACAGCAACTACAACAAGAAGAAGAAGAAGAATAGCCGCTGCAGCAGCACTAAGAAACAGTAAAACTCGTAACGACAACAACAGCGACGGCAGCGGCAGTTGTAACAGCAGCAGCAGGAGAAAGAAAAATAAAACAAGGAAACTAAAAAAGGAAGGGAGGGTGCCGGAGGCTATAACAGCAAGTTGATTTATTTGTTGGTGTTTTTTTTTTTTCAAACGGCGAGAAACTCATAAAGCTCAGTCCATCTGAACATTTTATCCCTGTCGGGACGCATCTGCATTACATATAAAACAGCAGCAGAGCATTATCACCGTCTAGAAACGACCATGTCCCTAAACGGTTTCATTGGTAAATGGCAGGAGCAGACTAAGGAAGGGTTTGACAGTCTCATCTCAGCCATAGGTGAGTAAAGAAACAAACGCTTCTAATATCTAATTATTCAATTCTTTATTTACTTATTTACTTATTAGGAATTTGCACGTCGATTATTATTATTATTATTAATGATGTTTGCATGCGTGTGTGTTTGAGGGGGTGATCTTTTATCCTTTTTTTTTTCTTTCATTTACATCTTTATCTTTCTTTTTTTCTTTTCTTTTCTTTTCTTTTCTAACTTTCTTTTTCTTTTATTTCAAATTTTCGGGTGACTTTTGTATTTTTCGTTCCGGCTTTTTCTTTTTCTTTTTCTCTTTGAGTCGTGTTTGGTCAATTTTTTGCGTTTCTTTTAAATGTTGATTATTGTTTCAATCACTCCCCCACATCTCTCTCTCTCTCTCTCTCTCTCTATATATATATATATATATATAT
>NC_068981.1:178696231-178697190 GCF_001194135.2 Octopus bimaculoides | reverse complement strand
TGTATGTATATTTGCTAATCGTTCGCATTTTCATTCATTAGGTCTATATCTAATGCACTAATACACAAACGAACTCCACCACACACACACACACACACACACACACAAATGCACGCACGTACGCACGCACACACATCCATACACACACACATACACGCACGTACGCACGCACGCACGCCCCCTCATTCCCCCCACACACACACGCAGCACACACACACACGCACGCACCGGCGCGTGCGCGAGCGCACACACATGCACAAGCACATACTCCCGCGGATACAAACAATCAAAATTATATAGTGCTTGTGTGTATCCGTGTAGTGTGTGCACATATATGTGTGTAAGATAGATAGATAGATAGATAGATTGATAGATAGATAGATAGATAGATAGATAGATAGATAGATAGATAGATAGATAGATGGATAGATAGATAGATAGATAGATAGATAAATTTGTGTACCGCCAAAAATTGTTCGAACTAGATAATGAATATAACAGGTTTCATGCCTCTTCATATACAACGTAATTATAATCACTTCATGATTGTTATATCTACGTTTATACGTATGTCAATCTGTGCGCGTGCGTGTGTATGTCTGTGTGTGCAGAAACGATGACTCCAGTCATATATATTTGTTTGTATGTGTGTATATGAGTATATGTATGTATATGGACGTATGTGTGTATGAGTATGCGCACGCGTATGTTTGTGTGTGTTTGTCAATTAGCTCCTCATTAATTGACAAATTCATTCATTCGTATATCATATTCATTTTTTTCTTCTCTCCTTCTCCCTGTCTGTGCGTTTCACACTTCGTCTGTACGGGTTTGTGTTTACATGCGCGTAAATGTTGAGTATGTGTATGTGTATATTGGATCATATGCGTATGATTCTATGCGTGTGTGTGTGTGTGTGTGTGTGTGTGTGTGTGTGTGTGTGTGTGTGTGTGTGTGTG
>NC_068981.1:178693727-178695875 GCF_001194135.2 Octopus bimaculoides | reverse complement strand
AAGCAGATTTGAAAAACAATTTTGATTTTCAGCCTGGCTCTTCTAGTTTAGGGACCTCAGGTTCATTAATACTTTGCAGCTGATTTGGTAAATTGTGTGTGTGTGTGTGTGTGTGTGTGTGTGTGTATGAGCTTGTGAGTGTGTGCGTATATGCATATGTATCTTTCCCTGATGATGTAGGATATAGAAAAAAAAAAGGAATTCGGAAGCTCCTCGAGATGTCTGATTGGCATCGAGTTACAAATACTCGCTTGTCGCTCTCGTCATCAGAATCGTAATTAACCAGTGACGGAACCCATTGAATATCTATAACCAGTTGCCACACAAAAAGAAATAAAGACAGAATCTTTTCTACTACAGCCACAAGACCTGAAATTATGTAGGAGTCGGCTAGTCGATTACATCGACCTCGGTGCTTAACTGGTATTTAATTTACCGACATCGGCGGAATTTGAACTCAGAACATTATTGCCAGCTTCAAGTTTTCAAATAAGTAAAGAAATACCTCAACCTTCCTCAACTTTTAACCAAATTAAAACCTTCCGTGACCCTTGTCTAAAGTAGTTTTCCAATGGAGCACACTTTACATTTTGGTAGTTAGCGAAATATTCCTTAGATTTTTGTTGGAATTTTTGCACTCAATTTTATGTTGCAGGCTTCCACTTAATCCCTACTCCATGGGTTTTTTGTATAGCATTCACGGAAATTTGACATATTTGATAAATTATTTGATATTGCAAAAATGAAAGAGTTTTGTCTTCGCGAACCTTTCAGAATTAAACCAGGGCCGACCTTTAGGGTGTAGGTACCCTTATGTAAAGTGAACTTTTGCGCCCAATGGGGAAATGATACAAGTAATGGAATAATGTGTTTATTATAATATATAAACAGAAGAGAACAGTCCTAAAACAGTATAAAAACTTCAGATATGTTTATTAATATTGGTTGGTTGGCACTCCGTCGCTTACGACGTCGAGAGCTCCAGTTGATCCGATCAACAGAACAGCCTGCTTGTGAAATTAACGTGCATGTGGCTGAGCACTCCACAGACACGTGTACCCTTAACGTAATTCTCGGGGAGATTCAGCGTGACACAGTGTGACAAGGCTGACCCTTTGAATTACAGGCCACCACAGAAACAGGAAGTAAGAGTGAGACAAAGTTGTGGTGGAAGAGTACAGCAGGGTTCGCCACCATCCCCTGCCGGAGCCTCGTGGAGCTTTAGGTGTTTTCGCTCAATAAACTCTCAAAATGCCCGGTCTGGGAATCGAAACCGCGATCCTACGACCGCGAGTCCGTTGCCCTAACCACTGGGCCATTGCGCCTCCACTAGAGCAGTTCTAACACAGTATAAACACTTCAAATATATTTATTAATATAACTACAAAGGAAAAGGCGACGAACTGGCCGAATCGTTAACACGCCGGGCAGAGCGCTTAGCGGCAGTATTGAGTTCAAATTCCGCTGAAATGGACTTTGACTTTCATACTTTCGGGTCGATAAAATAAGTATGAGCTGAGCACTGGAGAAGATCTACTCGACCTAGCTCTTCCCACCAGAAATGTTGGCCTTGAGCCAAAACTTGAAAGCAATATAACTAGACAGAGGACAGACAGGCAGAATTATTCTAGGGCCGACTTGTAGGTTGTAGGTATCCCAAGCAAGCTCTGTACCCAATGAGGAAACACTGCAAAAGTTGAAATAATGTGATTATTACAATATACGAACAGAAGAAAGCAGTTTTAATACAATATAAAAGTTTCAGATATTATTATATTATTGATATAACAAGAAACAAGACAGACAGACGGATGATATATTTTTGTTACAAACACTGAGTGGAGGATGTATAGATGAGAAATAGTCCGAAGAACACGCTTGATCTCTTGTGAATGTAAGGAATTTCTCCTTGTTAGTGCAGCTATGGTTGTGTGATTAAGAATCTACTTTTGTAACTTCGTGGTTTCGGGTTCAATCCAACTGTGCGGCAACTCGGGCAAATGTCTTCTAATATAAACCCGAGTTGACCAATGCCTTGTGAGTGAATTTGGCAAACGAAAGCTGCACGGAAGCCCGTTATGTGTGTGTGTGTGTGTGTGTGTGTGTGTGGTGTGTGTGTGTGTGTGTGTGTGTGTGTGTGTGTGTGTG
>NC_068981.1:178688936-178693112 GCF_001194135.2 Octopus bimaculoides | reverse complement strand
AGACCGAGCGTTGTGAGTGTTTATTGAGCGAAAACACCTAAAGCTCCACGAGGCTCCGGCAGGGGATGGTGGCGAACCCTGTTGTACTCTTTCTTCCTGTTTCTGTTGTACTTGTATTTCAAAGGGCCAGCCTTGTCACACTCAGTGTCACGCTGAATATCCCCGAGAACTACGTTAAAGGTACACGTGTCTGTGGAATGCTCAGCCACTTGCACGTTAATTTCACGAGCAGGCTGTTCTGTTGATCGGATCAACTGGAACTCTCGACGTCGTAAGCGACGGAGTACCAACAACAACGACTATCCTTATTACGTGCTAAAGAAGGTAACTGTCCGAACTGCTGAAATCTTCAGCTAGTCCTACACGCGGTTTTGTCCGTATTTCTATATTTAACTTCCCCCATTCCTCACTTTTCTCTTATTCTACATTCTTGCAATCACAAAAAATATTTCATTGAACGATAACAATCGATGAATTCATACATAGATATATCCAGATATGTTCTATATTTGTATCCATATTCATCAATGCATGGGGAAGTCTATATAACAAGTTTACAATCGTGTCAACGTGGCGGCATTAAATGATCGTTTGACCAGCTAGAAATAGAAGTCAAATCTCTCTCGAATCGAACTCTTTTTAATTAATTCTTTCATTCTTTTACTGACTGGAGGAATTTGACTGTAATTATACTGAGAGCATCGGTTTTAAGGATTTAATCATGAACCCCAGTGCTTATTAAACGCCTCCCTCTCTGCCTTCTTCCCTCTCCCCCTTCCTCTCTCTCTCCCTTCCTCCTTCTCTTCCTTCTCCCCTCTCTCTCTCTCTCTCACACTCACACACACACACGCTTATTCTATCGGTCTGTTATTAATCAAACAGCTATGAACCATAGCATACAGCACATTTCGCGTGTGAGAGAGAGGGACAGAAAGACAGACAAGTAGAGAGAGAATAGCTGTATATGGATAAGAGCAAATTGTATATTTTGTTGTTTTAACATTTAGCCCCAGATCAGTCCTGATCGAGTTTATTTGTTTATTGGTTATCTTTTTGAATTCGATATATGAAGGCGCATGGCTCAGTGTTTAGAGCGTCGGACTCACAATCATGACGTAGTGAGTTCGATTCCCAAACCGGGCTGTGCATTGTGTTCTTGAGCAAGACGCTTTATTTCACGTTGCTCCAGTTCACTCAGCTGTAGAAATGACTTGCGACATCACTGGTGCCAAGCTGTATCGGCCTTTACCTTTCCCTTGGGTAACGTCGGTGGAGAGGTGATGACTATGATATAGTTTATCGCAGGATATCCTACAGGGAAGAAGCGACTCAGACATGCACACTACATGTTCGAGCCATCTCATTTGATACCTAGTCTGGATTCAATACTACTGTTATTGGTTCGATGGAGGATTTCTAAGTGCGTAGCCATATTTCTTTAGGGAATTGGAAGGATATTCATGAGATACTTAATATTAAAGGTCCCCAGATTCTTCATGTGTATGATGCACCGATATAAGAAAGACTGCTCGGTACGCGAGAACCCTGAGATAGATGTCTAGAAAGACTCTCCTTCTGAGGCTTCCGATTGATGCAGGTGCCTTTATGGTGCAGGTACCTTATCTCCTTGTTCGGCGAGCAGATTGTTGATAACTATGCCGCCTAGGTATTTGACTTGGGAGAATGAAGTTAGTTGTTGATGCTGTACTGAGAAAGAGGAGAGGAAAGAGGGCGGTGAAATATACTGTTGGCAAATGACCTCAGTTTTCTGGACGTTAATTGTCAAGACCATTATTTTTTAAAAAGTGTTATGGCTGCGAAAATCATGGCTTCTAAGGCTTCCGGTATGTGCACTACAAGGACACGGTCATTAGGAAACACTAGTGAAGTGACTTGTTCAGATCTGAGGTTGGTGCTGGTCAGTAGTCTTTGATGTTGAAAAGGTTTCCGACATGTAGGATGTTAATAATTATTCCCACTTTCCTTCAACAATGTAGTCAGACAGATGAGGAAGATATTAAACAGTACAGAAGTCATCTTGCAGCTTTTCTTAACTTTCGTTTTTACACTGAAGGATTCAGATTTCTGCCCTCAAACAACAACTCAAACCATCAACTGTATGTGAAAATGCAAGAGGTAATTCGCAAATGTATGCGGACAACCAAAGTTCTGAACATCCTACAAACTTCTCTGTTTACAGTAAAGCATTTGACAGACCCATTATGTAAAGCATTTGACAGATCCATTATGTGGCTCACTGCATATATTACTTTAAAATGCCTTGTCACAAAGATTATAGTGAATGTGCCTCATTCTGCAGAAGTTGCTGTGTGACTCTGATCTGACTCGGATCTGATGTTGATATGGTTGGACCAGGCTTTTGAGCATGGCCTTAACTTTTAACCCAGAACCATCTCAACGTTGGACAGAAGTGCTATACACCAACTGCAGGAGTAAACAAATTTGTCCCCCTTGCTTTTGTCAATAGTGATTGAGTTTAAATCCTTATAGTGTTGGAGCATAAACTCGTGGTTCCACGCTCTTGTGCAGAAGTAACCCTCCTCTTTCGACATCCTTGCTGGAATAATCTCCTATCAATATTTCTTGCTTACTGGATTTTTATCGCAGCATTAACGTCAGCAAAAGTCAGTGGCTAGCCAAATAGATAGATGAGTAGTATTTCACAGAATCTTCCATGGATGTTGGATCCACTGCTTAAAGAATTCGTTAAAAGGTCCTGCAAGATAAATACCATGTGACATTGGCCTCACACTAATACCAACTAGAGTCTTAATCAGTTTAAACAATAGATTATTTCTCACAACGAAAGCTGATTCCATGTCTGTTAGTGATGTTCAGAGTATCTTTCCAGAAGGTATAATCATCAATCTCATTAAGAGAATCCTCTCCAAATAGTCTTATTTCACTGAATACAACAATATCTACACCATAGCCACTCAATCCACTACTATGACAACCGCCGCTTGCCGCTTGGGTGAGCTAGTCGAGTTGCCAATATCAGACTATATCAGTATATTGAATGTAACAAAACTAAGCGGCATATTTTAGTTTACCCTTTTTCGACTGCTCTGTGGAATATTCTGATAGGGGCGGTGTTTTTTATCCGGGACCAGAGGTCTGTAAACGATGCTTAGGCCACATTTTTTAGCCAATCTCCTACTGAGGTAATCAGCACGGTTCTTTGATAGGCCTGCTCAGCCGCACAGGTGTCTGCAGGGGATAGATCCCACTCAATCCCAGCTGACAGCGACTGTTGCTCTGCACCAGTGTTGTGTATAGTTCCAATTAAAAACCTCCAGCAAATTAAAACGTGTTCCCGTTACCAGACCCTCAGTTACCATCAGACATTTTAGTGGTCCAAGACCCACGATCTACGTTGCATGAAATGATATCTGCATGATAGATATTTATAATGGCGCTTGAGGTGTATAGTTCTTATCGTCATTATCTTCGCTGTGAGGTGACAAGATTTAGTGGCAAAGAAGACCCAAAATGACTGGTATCTCCTCTTAATCGCAAATGACTGCCGGAAATCCAATCTATCGAAACCTGACTTAACGCTGATACCACAACTTGTTTTCCTGTCAGGATGTAATCACCTAGATTTAATTTTCCCAAACTCACGCTTGAGCAGCAACTGATAATGGTTAAAGCATATTTACCAAGGCTGGCTTACGCACTGTAACTCCAAGAATTACAATTGCTCCTGGTTGGGCTGAAGCTACAAAGTATCCAGTTATTTTATGTTGATGTGGTAAGGGGAAAATTTTTGGTGGAGGAACGGTCATATGCTGGAGAGAAGAACTTGGATATTAGATTCACAAAATGGAAAAGAAAGCGACAGTCCTATAAGCGTTCCAGTCATGCCCTCTCCCAAAATTTCAAGCCTTGTGCCTGCATTAGAAAGGGTTATTTATCAAGTACTAACACAAAATTAAATACAGACATATGGCATAGGTGGCAGCTGATGAAGGAAATGTTCTCTATGTGGACTGTGTGTTTTCTGTACTCTGTTTATCATTTTGTCTACATTTTCTTTGCAACGCCCTGTACCCAGATATGCATCTATATATACAGGTAGATGTAGGTATGTACATACATGTACGTATATATGCATATACTCATTTATTATTTGTATTATATATATATATATAT
>NC_068981.1:178686254-178688685 GCF_001194135.2 Octopus bimaculoides | reverse complement strand
ATATATATCTGTGTACAAATAACTGTATATCGTACAGGTATTTGTATGTTTTGTGTGTGAGTATGTGTTGATGTTCTCGAATATACGTCCTGGACTCTGTTAGATGATACAATTTCAATGGAAATGGCTTTTCGGTTTCGAATCTTACGCAGAGACTGTTTCATTTCCTAATACTTGTTTGAGAAAATGTGAATAATGCCACTACCCATTGCCTTATCCATGTTTAATAAAATGTATATAGTTTTCTCTATTTCTCTTGCCTTCATTTACCCTCTGTGTGTGTGTGTGTGTGTGTGTGCGTGCGTGCGTGCGTGCGTGCGTGCGTGCGTGCGTGCGTGCGTGCGTGCGTGCGTGCGTGCGTGTGTGTGTGTGTGTGTGTGTGTGTGTGCCAACGATTCTGCCAGTTTGCTATCTTATAGTTTTAAATTTTGGCACAAGGTGAGCAATTTTAGTGGAATAGTGTTAATCGATTGAATCGCGCCCAATATTTGACTGGCATTTATTTTATCGTCCCCGGAACGACAAAAGGTAAAAATCGACTTCAGCAGAATTTGAACTCAGAACCAAAATAATTGCCCCTAAGCATTTTGTCCTACGCGCTAATGATTCCAACAGCACGCCGCCTTAGAAAAGTTAAGTCGACCTCAGTGATCTTTGAACTAGGAACGTAATGAGGTAGGGGGGGGAAAAAAGGTTCGGAGCATTTTGTCCGATACATGAACAAATCTGCCAGCTCACCGACTTCATAATAATAACAACAACAACAATAACAACAACAACAATAATAATAATAGTGATAATAATAATAATAATAATAATAATAATAATAATAATAATAATAATATGGTGTACCCTTATCAGACGGGTAGTCATGATGGGTATATTGGGCTTTGTATATTTTACCCCAGTGTCACTTTAATGACATGCACTGCTCTCTCACTCAATAATAATAATAATAATAATAATAATAATAATAATAATCCTTTCTACTGGAAGCACAAGGCCTCAAATTTGGGGGAAGGTTTTAAGTCGATTACATCGACTCCAGTGCGTAACTGGTACTTATTTAATCGACCCCGAAAGGATGAAAGTCAAAGTCGACCTCGGCGGAATTTGAACTCAGAACGTAGCAATGGGCGAAATACCGCTAAACATTTCGCCCGGCTCTGTGCGCATCCCAGGAGTTTATCTCAAACTGACAATGCATCTTCACCCTTAATCCTGATTGTACTGCCAAGACAGAGATTTCTAGAAATTATCCATGGGTTCCGGGCCGAAAGCAGACCAATCAGTTGATTTTCGTCGGCGCTCTGTTCTCGCCGACGCCCTATATTCTCACGGAGAACGTCGTCACTCTTTTCTGCCACTAACCCTATATAAATCACCAAAAGGAAACGTACATTGATCGCATTGTCCGACTGGCAGAGGGATACGAGCACCTGACGACACTTTAGATTTCAAGCGTATTGCTTTTGTCTGCACTTGACCCAGGACTGCAATTCTTTCAAAGAGAAGAGCTGGAAAAACGAGTCTGACAAACGGCGATCACCAGTCAAGGAAACGCTACAGATGTCACCGTCTGTGCATCATGAGTGACAGCATATCAAGTCTCTTATTCACCGGGTGTTGACAACAAACGAAGTGCCAAACAAGTGTAATACGTCTCTTCCACAGGAAGCAGAAGAGCAGGCGCTCCAATCTGTTAAGACATGTACTGGAGTAAGGAAGATCGGCCAGGCGATAATATATAATGGAGATGGTGTAAGCGCTCGCCACCTATTCCCAATTTTTCAGAGATAGTCTTCTCTCAGCCAGTTTTCTAGGTGAGATAGGCCACCCTGCTCAGCACCTCATCTAAGTTCTCTACTTAGAGGTCTGGACCAAAGCAAACCCCGAACAATTTAACCAGTTCGTTCTACCAGTGCACCACGATGATATCAGATGACATGCATATGCCTCTCCAGGTCCTGAACTGCAGGCCCACTGACTTTTTTGGATTTTTATGCTCCTGTCTCCGCCCCGTAGTCCTTTGCATGTGGTTAGTGTCCGACACAAAAATGCTCTTTTGTTAGCGTATGCCGACATCGTTCTTTTATATCCCACCAACGTCTCTAGTTTCTGCAATAGTTGCTCAAGAAAAGGCGAACGAGCACAACATTGACACAGCAAACACATCATATTGAATGGTTCCAGTAGGTGACCATTCTCACTAACCACCGAGATGTCACTGTACATTGCAGCAATCCCCCCGCGGAAGACGGGGCCGCGAGACCAGCCACTTAACCAACATATATGTAGAGAAATCAATACGTAGATAATTGTAAATACACACACACACACATACTCTCCTTGTGCTGTAAATGTGCAAGCATGTATAAATGCGTGTATGTTTGTAGATATATGTATGTATATGTATGTATATATATATATA
>NC_068981.1:178683072-178685993 GCF_001194135.2 Octopus bimaculoides | reverse complement strand
TATATATATATATATATATATATATATATATATATATATATTATACATACATACATACATACATACGTACGTACATACACGCACACGCGCTCGTACACACACACGTACTCAGGCATATCCTTTGATTTCAGCGTGTACAATCATATATATGCATATCTTTACATGTATATTAATAGAGTAATAATCATTAGTTGCCGTAGTTCAATTAATGACATTCCGTTAATGATTTTTCTATTGATCTACAATGCCCTTGAAGAACACTCCAGCTTTTGTCGATAGAAAGTAACATGGCCTCCGTATTGTCAGGGTTGCACACGGGCCATTGTTTCTCACACTTTTAGTAGGAATGCGTGTATTTATTACGTGGTCAGTGAGTAATCATGAAATACTTCGAAGGATCTAATAGCATTGCTTACTTGCTAAGCTCTGCCTTGTCTGAGCTAGTTATATGCCCCTATGTAATGACCACGATTAGAGACGGTAGCATTTTATACATAATAAATTAATGAATGAATGAATGAATGATTGATTGATTGTTTAATTGAGTGAGAGAGTGAGTAAGTGAGAGAGTGAGTGAGTGAGAGAGTGAGTGACTGAGTGAGTGACTGCTTTTTTTTTGTTTTCATTATTTGATTGGTTGATTGATTGGCTCGTTGGTTAGTCAGTTGATTTATTATGAATGCGTGATTGACTCATTACTTGGTTGGTTAATGGATTATTTAATTGGATGTCTGATTGGTGATTGTTTGTCTTTTACTTGTTTCAGTCATTTGACTGCGGCCATGCTGAGGCACAGACTTCAAGGAATTAATCGAAAAAAATCGATCCCAGTACTTGTTTTGTTTTTTAACCTGGTACTTGTACTGACGGTCTCTTTGTTCCGGACCGCCAAATTACGGGAACGTAAACTAACCAACACCGGATGTCAAGCGGTGATTGGTGATTGAGGAGAAACACAAAGACATACGCACACACGCATACATACATATGTATGTATGTATCTATATATATGTATAGATACATACATACGTATGTATGTATGTATATATATATATATAAGGATTCACTTTTCGTAATGAGATAAAAAACCAAGGCTGTGTATAATATAGAACATTTATAAATAGAAGATCTTACAGCTGTTTCCAGGATATATATTATATCCCTTCATCGGAGGCGGTGTGAGAGGATGGTTATATACAAGTGTATGTGTGTGTGTGTGTGCGTGTGTGTGTGTGTGTGTGTGTGTGTGTGTGTGTGTGTGTGTGTGTGTGTGTGTGTGTGTGTGTGTGTGCGTGTGCGTGTGTGTGTCGGTCGATTGGTCAGTCGGTCAGTTGATCGGTTGGTTGAATGAGTGGGTGGGCAAACATTTAAAGAATTTACTTTGCCATCACGAAGTTCTGAGTTTGATTACACTTCGTAGGCATCTTAGTAAAATGTCTTCTGCTGAAGTCTCTGTATAGCCCAAGCTTTATGGGTAAAACGGAGTAGGCGGAAATTGAGGGGAAGCCGACGCCCATTTAGATGGACTAGACTAGCCGCCATGTGCAAACTACCGCTCGTGGGACCTTATGAATAGCGCGTCAAATGAAAAATTACCTTGTATTTTTTTTTAGTAGTGCAGCCCACCTGATGACGATCCATGACTTATGCGCCCTACTTCCCGAAAAAGCTGACCCATGCCTTCTTCTGTACATCGGTGTTTCCCTGAGGCTTGGCCTCCGGATCTGTGAGCTTCACAAATGCCGCTGCGGATCCACTGTGGATTCTTTCGGCCTCCACTCATTCTCATGCTATTATAGTGCTGGCTGCCTTCCACGCTATGCTGCTCTCAATGAGATCATAAAGCATGGTCTATACGCCGCAGGCTTCCCTCCCAGCTCGAGCTAGTGGAGCTAAACCAAGTGGACGGTAAAAGGCCTGACAGCATGACAGTTTTCCTGTTCCATGGTGGTAGGCCACTGATCTGAGATGTTACATGCTATGACACCTTCTCCAGCGGCAACTTGGTGAGTTTAGCTACCATCCCAGGTTCGGCTGTTCGTCAGGCCGATAAGGGCAAACTGTCAAAGTATCGGCCGCTCTTTGATAGGTCTGTGGTCGAGCCCTGTGACAGTGGAAACTTCCGGCGTTCTCGACCCCCAGACCACATCCCTGCTCATCACTGTCCGCAAGTTCGAGCCCCGTGACTCAGAGTGGCTGTTCCACCACATCTCACTCGCCATACACCGGGACAACGCCTTTTCGATTTTGTCCGCCGAAAACCATGAGGTGGACTGTCAAGCCTTTTTAGATATCGCTTGTTACTTGTCTTATCACCGATTCATTCACACAGAAAGACAGTCGTAATCATTTACTATAATATAAATTCGTGCAGTAATTCTGGACCAAACTGTAACTGCAATTCAAATGGCAATGCATGCTACACACATAGTTACACTAAACATGTTTGGGGACTACATTAAGCTTATGAATCTACAGAATACTCGACCAAATTTTGCTGGAAAATCTCACAAGAAGCGGCATGAATTCATTAGTAAAAGCGTCGCACGAGCATACGCACACACGTACATACGCAGAGGCAAACAGCAGAATTCTATTTAAGCGATGACATATATAGATATAATCCACAATATTAAGAAGGCTGAAGTGCAAGAGTATTTATGCAGACACACCCACGTGTATAGGTCTACGAGAGACAAAATGAATGCGCTATTATGCTAATGTGTTTATGCATACGATGGTATAATAGACAACTCTATAACATTACCTCTCTTTGCTAACGTATCTACTATACATGTGTTTGTGTACGTATATGTGCGTAAATACATATGTGTGTGAGTGTGTGTGTGTGTATGTCCTTGTGTGCATTCATATATATACATACATATATATATATATATATATATATATATATATATATA
>NC_068981.1:178679889-178680992 GCF_001194135.2 Octopus bimaculoides | reverse complement strand
TATATATATATATATATATATGTCTTCTTGCCAATAGAGAAAGAACTGGTTTCTAACCTAGATCCAACGTTCCTTCATTGGAATTTCAACATCAACACAAGGGTACTGTTGCATGTATGTGTGTATGTATCTATGTATGTATGTGTAGATTTGTATGCTTTATGTATGTATTCTCATGCATTTAGTTGCAGATCTAGGCATGCTCATATATATATTTAAATGATAAACTTCTGGAAAGTTTTACAGATTTGTACAGTCCCAGTGAAGGATTGGATCTGTAGTCTTCGAATTAGCTTTCTCCTTTCTGGTTTTGAGAAGCCTCATTTCTCAAGTTTGGTATTTAGGCAGTGTGTTACATACATATCCCAGGGTCCCAATAATTACAAGTATAAACCTGAACTTGTAATCTGGATCGAGTAACTGCAGATTTCTCAATAGTTCAATATAGGTGTTCTCTTTTTCACTGATCTTCAGCTTTATGTTAACATCCTCTGGGCAGCTAATTTTCACAACTCTGCACAGTTTCTCTTCTCAATCCCAAATCATTATATCAGGTATGTTGTGCTTACATTTTATTGAGGTCTTCACTGGGACATTTCATCAGTATTCCTTTTTATTATGAGTGGCTATGGCTTCTACCATATTGTGGATTCTTATTTCTTTCTCCTTGGGATATCCTTCTGGTTCATTCCCTGTCTCTCTTTCTCTCTGATTCTCTCCTGCTCTCTTTTCTCTCTGATTTTCTCCTTCTCTATATATATGATACAGAATGGGACAAGAACGCGAAACATCCAGACCGTTAGGTGATACAAGAAAGGGACAAAACATCCAGATAGACGATACAAAGAAAACACGGACAGGTCATTCGGAGTTTTCTCTCTTCAGTCGAGATCCAGATTATCCTTGCAATTTCGGCTGGTTATTCTCGATATTGCTCCAATCTGGCCAGCCCCAAGGAAAAACTAAGCTAAGAGCATTAGATTCCTTGGGAGAAAGCAGCGAATGTATACAAAAACAAGGACGGAAAAAACGAACAATGTTACACAAATACAGTAGGAATGTGTGTTGGCACTCCGTCGCTTACGACGTCGAGGGTTCCAGTT
>NC_068981.1:178678466-178679270 GCF_001194135.2 Octopus bimaculoides | reverse complement strand
CTCTCTCTCTCTCTCTCTCTCTCTCTCTCTCTCTCTCTCTCTCTCTCGCTCTCTCTCTCTCTCTTCTCTCTACACCTCGATCCTTGGATCTATATAATTATATATAGAATTCATTTTGTTCTACACATACACGCCACGCATACAGACATACACACAATGGTGCCTAAAAATTTGTATGTATGCGAGTGTTTTTCTTTCTGCATTCGTTAGTTACTTCGTTCGGTTTAAGAGCAGATCGTTAATTAATTAAATAAGCATACAAAAAAAAAGTAGGCAACATAGACAGCTTATAGCCTTAATACAGCCTTTATCAAAGGCTATGAAAAGAGCAGTCCCAGTCAGGACCAACACCGTTTTTTATTTTATTTTATTTTATTTTATTTTATTTTATTTTAGGACTGCATTTTTTTTTATTAAGGCGAAAGCGTGCGATTAGAGACTGATTTTTGTATTATTTCTAACATGCTGAAGGGCCGCAAAGAAGGTCCAACATTAGATAGATAGATAGATAGATAGATAGATAGATAGATAGATAGATAGATAGATAGATAGACAGAAACACAGACTAGCGGAGAGACTGATAGTCAAACAGACAGACAGACACACAGACAGACACACAGATAGATAGATAGATAGATAGATAGATAGATAGATAGATAGATAGATAGATAACTTTCTTTTATTAGCCACACACGGCTGCACACAGAGGGGACAAATACAATTGTAGAGCTTTTCTTTAAGAAAAAAAAAATCCGATCAAAAGGGCAGAGTTGCTTGAGAGCAACGCGACAGTCGCGGTGCCAT
>NC_068981.1:178676293-178677179 GCF_001194135.2 Octopus bimaculoides | reverse complement strand
CACTGCTCCTCACTTTACAAAGACGGGGATGCTCCCGTTTTGCTGCCAGTTGCAGTAGACAGCTATAGACAGACAGATAGATAGATAGATAGATAGATAGATAGATAGATAGATAGATAGATAGATAGATAGATAGATAGATAGATAGGTGATAGCTGGGTAGAGCATATGTGCGCATCAGACCATATATACGCGTGTTTATGGGGCGGTGTGAAAGAATGTTCATGAAATTTTGACTGCGATGGTAGAAGACTCTAATAGTAAGAGTGTTCATTAGAAGCACTGGAAACTTACTCAATGAATGAGTAATCGGATAGGTTTGTGTGTGAATGAATAAATGAAAACATATAGAATAAATTCTGTTCTACCATAGATCTGCAACCATTCAAAACAAAGGTTAACGGCATTAACCTCATTCAAACACTTATCCCTATTCATCAGGCTTAATAGAAGAGTTACGTTTCTTACAAGCCACCGTGCTTAGCTCTAGTTTCTTAACGTTAAAGGGGATGAGTGAATTAGTCTTCTCCTAGAAATCAACTTATTTTTAAGCTATGGAATATTCGTTGCTTATCTCTCTCTCTCTCCCTCTCTCTCTCCCCCTCTCTCTCTCTCTCTCTCTCTCTCTCTCTCTCTGTATATATGCATGTTTGTATGTATGTATGTATGTATGTACGTATATGTATATATATATACATATATATATATATGCATGTGTGTATGTATGTATGTACGTATATGTATATATACATATATACATAGATATATATATTTGATATGTATATACATGTATATTTAAATTCATATATATGTACATATATGCGTATATATATATGAATATATATATACATACATATATATGTATGTATATATATTTAAATGTATA
>NC_068981.1:178672496-178674921 GCF_001194135.2 Octopus bimaculoides | reverse complement strand
TATTCTATCGGTCTCTTTTTGCCGAACCGCTAAGTTACGGGGACCTAAACATGCCAGCATCGGTTGTCAAGCGATGTTGGAGGGACAAACACAGATACACAACATATACACACGCACACATATATACATATATATATATATATACATATATACGACGGGCTTCTTTCAGTTTCCGTTTACCAAATCCACTCACAAGGCTTTGGTCAGCTCGAGGCTATAGCAGAAGACACTTGCCCAAGGTGCCACGCAGTGGGACTGAACCCGGAACCATGTGGTTCGTAAGCAAACTACTTACCACACAGCCACTCCTACGCCTACGTTCTGGTTATGAACTCAAATTTAATGTCAAATACCATGTGCAAATCGGTGTTCTTGTGGTTTATTGGAGATACAGCTGAAAAACCCTTAAGACCACAGCTTGCTGTTTTGAAAATAGGAAGGATACATTGTACAGTGTAGTTCCGGACATCAAAAAAGACGCGTTGATGAAGACTGGAACATCTTTGATCACAGTTCTTATCTATACAAGGTAACTAGCGGCAAAACCACATTAACAACATATAAAATAGCATACTTGGACCATTTGGTAATGGATACGGACATCCGGACTGCTTTGAAAATAGTTGTTGGTTCGATGAGATTCAATTTCAGTTTTGCTGCTTCGTATATCATAAAAACGGCTAAATCTCTTTGTTCTATTTCCAATCTTCATTGACACAACAGAAACAGTAAGTGCAGCAGCAGCAGCGATAGCAACAACAACAACAACAACAACAATAACAGCCACAACAATATTGAATGTAACAATTCAACAAGAATAAGAACGGCAATACAAAACCACCGAAATTTTTTTTTTTAATCTATAAAAGAATAACAGAAATATATATATATATATATAATCACCATCAGTCCAAGAGGAACAGTAACAACAACTAACTCTAAAACTACTGCTGCTATTACTTTTGCAGCTTTTGCTGCTGGTTTTGTAGTTGTTGTTGTTGTTGTTGTTGCTAACCAACAATGGAGCGTCTCCACGGACACTCGACTCTGTAGAAATAACAGCCAAATCACACTCGTCTGAAACAAAGCTAAGTATACACCGCATACTGTAAGTCGCCTACCTTCCCCTGCCACCAAACGACATGATGGTCACGGTTGGAACGCTTTTGATGAAGGGCCTTCTGGATCATGTTTGACCTGAAACTAAAGAACAACCCTAACTCTTACTACTACTACTACTACTACTACTACTACTACTACTACTACTACGCAGCTGAAGTAACTAACGAAAAGAGATAGCAAAAATTAACAGCAACATTATCAACCCCAACAATTAAAACTAATAACAAATATTACAACAACGTCAACAACAACAGCAAAGCAACCATTCTTAAAGCATCGACACGAAAGTAATTGTTTTCATAAGCGAAAATATTAACAGCAAAGCATATTTAGCTACACAACAGAAACAATAAGAGAATTCTTCTTCTTCTTCTAGTTCTGATAGAAAAAAAGAGTGAGAGGCTGAGTGGCTGAGTGGCGGAGGTTAGAGAGAAGGAGAGAGGTGGAGAGAGAGAAATAACTCTGCAACACTTACAACAACGTTGAAAACAATAATGTTCATCGAGAAAAGAGGATCAATAATAAAAACATCAGCAATATTCGGCAAGAACTCTTATATCAGTAACTACCACATTTTGAAGAAAAAAGTCTAATGACAATAATAAAAAAATAATGGCTTCAAATTTTGGCACAAGGCCAGCAATTTCGGGGAAATGAGTAAGCTGATTACATCGACCCCTAACTAACGATTCTGCCAGCACGCTGCCCTTAATATTGGTTTTAAATTTTGACACAAAGCCAGCAAGTTTGGGAGAGTGGCGGGGGGGTGAATTGATTACATTGATCCCAGTGTACAACTGGTGCTTATTTTACCGCCCCCGAAAGGATGAAAGGGAAATGTCTACCTCGGTGGGTTTTGAGCTCAAAACATAAAGACGGTTGAAGTGCCACTAAGCGTTTTTCCCGACGTGCTAACGTTTCTACTGGGCTCGCCACCTTAATAATAATATTAATAATAATAATGATAATAATAATAATAATAATAATAATCCTTTCTACTATAGGCACAAGGCCTGAAATTTGGATAGAGAGGAATAGTCGATTACAGTGATCCCAGTGCGTAACTGGTACTTATTTAATCGACCCCGAAAGGATGAAAGGCAAAGTCCACCTCGGCGGAATTTGAACTCAGAACGTAGCAACAGACGAAATACTGCTAAGCATTTCTCCTGGCGTGCTAACGACTCTGCCAGCTCGCCACCTTAATAATAATAATAATAATAATAATAATAATAATAATAATAATAATAATAATAATAATAATAATAATAATAATAATAATAATAATAATAATAATAATAAT
>NC_068981.1:178671271-178671869 GCF_001194135.2 Octopus bimaculoides | reverse complement strand
GGGGCTGCATTAAGGGTGGAGCACTTGCAGAAAACAGCACTGCTTGGAACTGCTCGAATACTCCAGAAGGTGCTTGAAAAGTAAGATTTACTCGATTGCAGTACATCTGTACATATAGATAGATAGATAGATAGATAGATATTCGAATGCATTGTGTATTTTTTTATTTATTTTGACTTCTTACCATAAAGATGGTGGTTGTTTATATTTAAGAACCAAAACTCTCATTGTATGAAGTTAGATATGGTTGTTGTTGGGACTCCGTCGCTTACGACGTCGAGGGTTCCAGTTGATCCGATCAACGGAACAGCCTGCTCGTGAAATTAACGTGCAAGTGGCTGAGCACTCCACAGACACGTGTACCCTTAACGTAGTTCTCGGAGATATTCAGCGTGACACAGTGTGTAACAAGGCTGACCCTTTGAATTACAGGTATAACAGAAACAGGAAGTAAGAGTGAGAGAAAGTTGTGGTGGAAGAGTACAGCAGGGTTCGCCACCATCCCCAACCGGAGCATCGTGGAGCTTTAGGTGTTTTCGCTCAATAAACACTCACAACGCCCGGTCTGTGAATCGAAACCGCGATCCTATGATCGCGA
>NC_068981.1:178669293-178670912 GCF_001194135.2 Octopus bimaculoides | reverse complement strand
ACACAAACACACATATATATATACATATACATACATAGGACGGGCTTCTTTCAGTTTCCGTCTACCAAATCTACTCACAAGGCTTTAGTCGGCCCGAGGCTATAGTAGAAGACACTTGTCCAAGGTACCACGCAGTGGGACTGAACCCGGAACCATGTGGTTGGTAAGCGAGCTACTTACCACACATGTGTGTGTGTGTTTGTGCGTGTGTGTGTGTATGCGTGTGTATGTATGTATCTGTTGGTAATGATTTGTGTGTGTGTTTAAGCTATGTCTGTATATGGGAGAAAAAGCACAAACACACACACAGAAAAACATGCCCGCACGCATGGCAATACGTATGTAACCATGGGTAGGAAAAAACGTGGTGTTTCGTCCTGAATATTATTATGCCACCAGTTAACCAGTGACCCCGATCATGATTGCCGTTGTATCAACACTAAACTTATTGATCCGAATTTGGAAATAGCGTAAGATCATAGGTTTGAGGTGGGATTGAATGCAGGTGAGAAGGAAATTCCGTTCCAGAAGAATTCCGTTCATAGCCATGTCATTATGGTGGGAATCTAGGCTCCCTGGAGTCTAAACATATATTGAGATGCAGTACTGTTGGGATACGTGCGTGTGCCAGATATGTAAGTATCTGGTTAAAAAGTAAGAAGAAATTCCTGAAATGAAAAAGATATTCATATTGTTACTGTTAAGTAAAAGAAAGTGAATGCCAAAACGAGGATATAATTTAGTAGTGCGAGAAGCAATATATCTGGTTATAAGAGCAATCAGTTAATTTTAACATGTTTATTGCGGAGCTAAATTTTTCTTTTTTAAACGGCACCTAAGACATTATCAAACTACCCACACCTCTATGGAAACCATCATCATCATCGTTATTATGACTGGTGATACTGGAATGGCAAAATCGTTAGCACTCCAGACGAAATGCTTAGTTCAAATTCCGCTGAGGTCGACTTTGCTTTTCATCCCATCGGGGTCGATAAATTAAGAACCAGTGAAACACTGGGGTCGATGTAATCGACTAATCTCCTTCCCCCAAATTTCAGGCTTTGTGCCTATACTAGAAAGGATTATTATTATTATTATTATTATTATCATTATTATTATTATTATTATTATTATTATTATTATTATTAAGGCAGCGAACTGGCGGAATCGTTAGCACTCCGGACAAAATGCTTAGCGGTATTTCGTCCGTTTGCACGTTCTGGGTTCAAATTCTGCCAAGGTTGGCTTTGCCTTACATCATTTCGGGGTCGATAAATTAAGTACCAGTTGCGTACTAGGGTCGATCAAATCAACTAGCCCCTCCCCCAAAATTTCTACTGTAGGCGTTGTGCCTATAGTAGAAATGATCATTATTATTATTATTATTATTATTATTATTATTATTATTATTATTATTATTATTGAGTGATAGAGCAGTGCATGCCATCAAAGTGACATTGGGGTAAAATATACGAAGCCTATTATACCCATCATGACTACCTGTCTGATAAGGGTACACCAGACACATGCATCACAACCATGTGTGCGTGACATGGTGATCTGATATCAAGATAAACAGCGCATGACCTCGCAGGTGGGGCCCAGTTAGAATTTTC
>NC_068981.1:178656247-178669083 GCF_001194135.2 Octopus bimaculoides | reverse complement strand
TCTGCTCGTGATCAGAGATGCACATATCGTCAGCCACCAAGGGACATGCTTAACTGGTTAAGGTCAAACAACTGACAAGCAAATCTGTGGTAGTGAGCAGAATATTTGCTGTAGCCCATCTTTTATACCAAGACAAAACAATGTACATAACACTTTCAATCAATTAAGATCAGAAGCCATGAGAGCCACTGCCTGGTACTGCATACAGGCATTTATTATTATTATTATTATTATTATTATTATTATTAAGGCGACGAGGTGGCAAAACCTTTCGTCTTTTCTGGGTCTAGATATTAAGTACCTGTGAAATACTGGGGGGTCGATGTAATCGACAAGTTCTCCCCACCCCAGCACCACCACCAAATTTCAGGCCTTGTGCTTAAAGTAGAAAAAATTATTATTATTATTATTATTATTATTATTATTATTATTATTATTATTATATTTATGTTGTTGTTGTTGTTGTTGTTGCTACTGCTGTTGTGATCAGGTTTTTGCCAGTCAATGTTAAGGTCGTATTCTGTTTTGGATTTTTTTATTTATTTTGTTTGATTTGGTTGTGCCTGATTAGTCTATCGTGACTTACATTCTTGATGTTCTTATTTTAATGTTCTTTTTTATATTCTTGTTATTTGCATTTTTTTCCGTTGTTTGTATTTTGTATTTTCGTTGTATATTCTTTCTTTTGGTTGGTCTGTTTCTTTTGTCCGCTGGATGGATTCGGATGAAACTTTTAGGGATGTTTGGCCTTGTGATTGGCACGAACTGATTAGATTTTGGGACAAGGATTCTGGATTATTTTTCCGGTTTCTTTTACTTAATTTTTGAGAGCGGTCGGGTTCCTTTTTAGTATTTTCGTTTGAGAGAGTAGTCGAGTTTATTTCAGATATTCTCATTTTAAAAATCATCTCCGGCTAATTGTTGAGAGGACGTTGGTATTGCCTTGGCGGAGGTTTGCGCTCTCTGAGTGCTCTTGTTATTATTATTATTATTATTATTATTATTATTATTATGATTGTTGAATCTATGGAGTCACATTGTCCATGGACTTGTAGGTTCGTTTGTGCCATATTCAACACAATAACGTTTTCTTAATTCTATCAAAACCTTCCCTCATACCTATACCATAAACTGTTGGCGTAAAAAATAGTTTTGCTTCAATATACGAAGAGTTTACGAGTAACAGACGTAAACCGACTGATGATCCTGTAATTTCATTGCGTAATCATAGTAAAGTGCTGAAATACAGTTAAAAATAATCTTAAAACGTTTTTCCTGTTATATGAGGTTTATATGTCTGAGATGTCTGTAAATCAACATAAATTCAATTACTTATCTTCTAGTCTCAGGTTTCACTATCACTAGAGACAAAATTATTAAAAATCAAACAAATTCTTAGTTATTATGCTGTGTTGATATTTATGTAATCAGAGAATCAAGCCTTTTTTTAATGATATTCTTACATAAAATTTCAAAATTAATCAGTAAAATCAATTGCTGATGAGGCAATTATTTAATTAACTAGAAATAACTTCAACATTTTTTTTATTTCTTTATGGGCCAATTTGCTGAATGTAATGCGGAGATCGAACCTGAAACTATTAAGTACAAAGCTAATTTCTCGTAATTATTTAATTCATAAATGGTGAAATTACATCCATAACTTTCTCCGTCTTTTGTTTACAGACATAGTGTAACTAAGGCGACACTTTGCAATGCCTCGATCCATTATTAAGATAGTGTGATGAGATTTAAGGGCTAGATAAACGCTGGATTAGCTGGGTACTTATTTAAGGAATCCGAACCGCAGCCACGTATTTCTGGTTTCGATCTCGTTGCACGACACCTAAGTAGATGCCTTCAACTGCAGCCTCTGGAA
Source organism: Octopus bimaculoides (assembly GCF_001194135.2). Taxonomy (NCBI): domain Eukaryota; kingdom Metazoa; phylum Mollusca; class Cephalopoda; order Octopoda; family Octopodidae; genus Octopus; species Octopus bimaculoides. The sequence goes on along the minus strand of NC_068981.1, from coordinate 178,667,204 downwards.
TATCAATACCTTATGAGTTAAATTTGATAGTGTTTATATTTATATACACATAGGAACTGTGTGGAAACCTGCTGGGAGGATCGCACTTGTAACTTAAATGTCTAGCATTGACACACTGTGTCATAATGATTCCGCTTGAGAATTATGGTAGGAATACAAGTGTCTGTGAAATGCTCAACCTCTTACAAGTTAATTCAATGAGGATCAAACAAATTAACGATCATTGTCTACAAATCTTTATTGATATGCTTGTGCACTGCTGTTGTTATATAATCCTCGAGTCTTGAGTATTTTAAATATGGTGGATCTTATCCCACTACAGGTCTGAGCACAGCCGATTTCTTCCAGAGAGAGTAAGAGAAGGAAGCGGAGGAAGAGGAAACCGACTCTTGTACTGGTGTGAGACTATTTATCGTTCTGGAAAAGAAATGAGAGGCAAAGCTGACCACGACGGGATTTGAAATCAGAGCGTAGGGTACCGGAATGGATACCAAAAGTCATTCGATCCGAAACTGTAACAACTCTACGAAATCCCCAATTTACTATATATATAATATGTGATAAATAAAAACATTGAACATTTTAAACCACGATAGACGTAGCACGTGCAAAATAAATAAAAAAAAAAACAAGAAACAACCTTAGCATACCCGCGGAAGGTTGACTGATAAAACTCTAATCATAACAACAACAACACCAACAGTAATAATCTTTTCTTCTATAAACACAAGGACCTGAAATTTTGAGGGAGGGACTAGTTGATTACATCAACTGATACTTATTTTATCGACCCCGAAAGGATGAAAGGCAAAGCCGACTTCGGTGGAATTTGAACTTAGAACATGTCCAAGATTTGATATATTATGACAATTATAGATATATTATAAATTGTAACACTAAATGTGTAGTAAGCAGTCCGGAAAATTGCCGTGTTAATAGCTTTCAATATTTTGCCTATTGATATAATGCAACACGCAGGTTAGAAATAAGTTTTATAGCAATAATAATCAGATTAATAGCATAAATTTTCTTTGCCAATTATATTCTACATAATGATATTGGCTTGAAATTTGGGCACAAGGCCAGCAATCTCAGTGAAGTGGTTAAGTCGATTACATCGACCCCAGACTTAATTCGAAAGACCTGTTATAAGGCGGTGAGCTGGCAGAATTGTTAGCAAACAGGGCAAAATGCTTAGCGGCATTTCGTCCGTCTTTACGCTCTGAATTTAAATTTCGTCGATGTCGACTTTGCCTTTCATCCTTTCGGAATCGATAAAATAAGTACCAATTCAGCACTGGGGTTGATGTAATCGACTTATATCTTCCCTTGAGATTAATGGCCATGTGCCAAAATTTGAAGCCATTAAGGTGGCGAGCTGGCAGAATCATTTGCACGCCGGAGAAAATATTTAGCGGTATTTCGTCTGTCTTTACGTTCAGTGTTCAAATTCCACCGAGGTCGACTTTGCCTTTCGGGGGTCGATGAAATAAGTACCAGTTATGCACTGAGGTCGACGTAATTGACCAGTCTCCTCCCCACAAATTTCAGGCCTTGTGCCTGTAGTAGAAAATATTATCATCATCATTATTATTATTATTATTATTAATATTGAAGGGCCTGGTGCCAAAATTTGAAACCAATGATAAAGACTTCTTACACTCCTCTCAAAGTCAAACATTTATACAAACTGTTTCCGGAGATCAGCAGCAGCGAAGGTAAATTTTCTTCGGAGTATATAATACTCATTATCACGGGGCAAATACTTCACGTTATAAAAAGCGCATAACAATCAATTATCGGAATTGCTGAATCCGCCAAACACCACTACACCAAACATCTTATTAAATGCATGCAATAGAATCTTCCCATGACTTTATTCCTCCCAACTCCTCCATAACAAAATATTCTGCACTCGAAAGAAAACTTATTAGTTTTATAAAAACACAGTTCATTATTTTCTTCAAGGTTCAATGAACTACCTACCGCTTGTACACCTCCCACAGTTCTCGATATTTCTTCCTATGTACGAGAACAGCATTCATTGAAATATTTCACACACACACACACGCACGCACACACACATTATATATGTGGAGGCGCAATGGCCCAGTGGTTAGGGCAGCGGACTCGCGATCGTAGGATCGCGGTTTCGATTCCCAGACCGGGCATTGTGAGCGTTTATTAAGCGAAAACACCTAAAGTTCCACGTGGCTCCGGCAGGGGATGGTGGTGAACCCTGCTGTACTCTTTCACCACAACTTTCTCTCACTCTTTCTTCCTGTTTCTGTTGTACCTGTAATTCAAAGGGCCAGCCTTGTCACACTGAATCTCCTCGAGAACTACGTTAAGGGTATACGTGTCTGTGGAGTGCTCAGCCACTTGGACGTTAATTTCACGAGCAAGCTGTTCCGTTGATCGGATCAACTGGAACCCTCGTCGTCGTAACCGACGGAGTGCTAACAACAACAACACATTATATATATATATATATATATATATATACAGAGAGAGAGAGAGAGAGAGAGAGAGAGAGCGCCTAGTAGTTAGGGTGTTGCCCTCACGATAGCAAGATTCTGGTTTCGATTCCAAGACCAGCGTTGCGGTGTATTCTTGAGCAAAGCACTTCATTTCACGCCGCTCCAATCCGCTTATATGTGTGTGTATAAAAATGATAACTGAGTTGTTGTAAAATATATAATTAAATGATATAACTATAATTATTAGAAAATGCAAACTAACACAAATAATTGCAATTGAGAAAGATATTAGTGTCATTGTATTTGTAAATTTTTTTGTGTTGGTTGAAATGTCTTAAAACGTCAGCTACATTTTGATCGCAGAGAGCAGGACGAGAATGAAGCAAGTCATATATTTGCAGACGAGTTTAAACAATACACTAAGAAATAATTGCAAAATATAAACAATTACCAGACAGGATAAAATACAACTGTGTTTTATGTATTGTATATACTCTGATTTCATTTTAGAACCAAGCATATCTACAAATAGATTATACCTACAATTGAGCAGTTGTTTTTTTTTTTTTTTATCGTCGTCATGAGTCCACATTAATTGCTAGTTGTTACTTCAGAAAATTATATAATTGATCGGAGAAATAAGGAGATTTGGTTCTTATTTCATAGTTTAATAATCCTACCGTTCAGATATTTGTGAATTATGAGACGTTGTCCGATATCAGCCAGCTTCTGAACAAACATTTATGCAAGTTATAGGCTGAAGTCGATACTAAAAAGAAATGGTGGATTATATACATATAAATAATGAAAAATAATAATTAAAAAAAACGTGTAATGCAAGGATAGCAATAGTGGTCTCGCTGCTATTTTAAATACAACTGTAATTTTCAGTTAAAAAAAAAAAAGAAGTCTTCACTCATTCTTTATTACAAGTTTAAATAACAAGTGGATAGACCTTGAGATCAGCTCATTTGCAAGACCAAGAAGTAAAACAACAGAAAACCTCTAATTATCGTAGAAGCATTGTATCAGAGAATAAATTGATCGTTTTCTACACTCCTTGAATCAACAAAGGACAATCTCTTGTTACAAACGAAACAGCTTCTATTCTACTTGTTCTTTATTCAATATTACACAACTACTTTTCACTCTTTGAACCACATACATCTCTCTCTCTCTCTCTCTCTCTCTCCCTCCCTCTTTCTGCCTTTTTTGCTCTCCTTTTTTTTCTAGCACATCTCATCCTCATTAATTTTTTCAAAGTATTATTTATTCATTTTCTGCTACTGTTCCCTTCTACTCGTCCACTCCCCTTTTATTTTTGCCTTCTTAATAACTTAAAAGGGTATCCTTTCTAGGTTGTCTGTCTATTCTACATTTACGTTTGTGGACAAAACCTCCATATCACCTAGTATATTTCACCTTATCTCAACAACCATATCTAACACACAATAGCCCATTCGTTTCCCTCTCCATATTTAACTAGTCTTTAATTCATATCTGTACGGATATTAGTCTTTCATTCATATCAGTACAGATGTCCTTACGCAGCCTTTCATAACGTACAGATATCCTTGCGCAGCTTCTACAACGTTCCCGCAATGTACATTTATACAATATCTCCAGAGTATCATTGCATACATAGACTTTGAACAGCTTTTATTGAGATCTACTAAAATTTTGAACCAATGCAACAACCACAAACTAACATGTTGACTTTTCATTTTTAATGTTGGTCTCTATTTACTATAAACTCATTTGGATGTAGAACTGATTCTTGGAACAGCTTACCAAATTATCATCAGTATGAGTAGCAACTATTGAAGTATTAAAACTCATGAATAATAGAGTCTGGCAGAATCCCCGATTCCTTACATATCTCGACAGCCGAGGACTTTGAACGTAGCAGTGTACAGAGAACAGATTACTAAAATCAACATGCTAGCCTGTAATCTATATTAAGCACATCTTTCATTTTTCTACATATTTATATTTGTTTTTATTTCTGTTGTGATGTCGCATAAGGAAATGCGATCGTTTTCTTTCTCTACCTATTCACAATAGAGCACACATACCTGAACCACAAACACACACACACACGAATATATTTATACACAATCTGATAGGCATACAAAACGAGCGATGAGACAGTCACGTGAATATTCCAGGTTTTACTTGGAAGATCATTTACCTGGTCCAGAGCTTTCATATGTATGTGTGTGTGTGTGCAATGAAGACGTTTTCTTGTCTGTCTCCTGTCCAAGCTTGATTTAGACGTTCGCCACCACAACCTCGTTTAGGCTTAACTGCACTTCCTGTTTGTTCTCACTGTCTTGTTTGTGTTACCAATTTTGACCCTCCACAAAATCCCAAAGTGTATTTTGTTATTAAATGCTCGAAATACGAGAGTAGAAAAACAGCCAACAACTGATGAAGGGTCGTTCTTTATGTTGTTCGTCTTGTTTTCCATTTGTGCCTTTCGATGTTCGAAATTTTTGTTGTACACGCGTCATGACGTCCTGTGCCCACATATGCACGTATATATACGTATAGATGTAAGTATGTACATATACGTATGTATATATGCATATATATATATATATTACTTGTTTCAGTCATTTGTCTGCGGCCATGCTGGCGCACCGCCTTTAGTCGAACAAATCGACCCCGGGACTTATTCTTTGTAAACCTAGTACTTATTATATCGGTTTTTGCCGAACAGCTAAGTTATGGGGACATAAACACACCAACATCGGCTGTCAAGCGACGGTGAGGAGACAAACACACACACATATATATATACATATACGACGGGCTTCTTTCAGTTTTCGTCTACCAGATCCACTCACAAGGCTTTGGTTGACCCGAGGCTATAGTAGAAGACACTTGCCAAGGTGCCACGCAGTAGGACTGAACCCGGAGCCATGTGGTTTGGATGCAAACTTCTTACCACACAGCCACGCCTGCAGCTATATATATATTTTATGTGCATACACATATATAATTACATTTATAGTAATAACGGTCAACACTAACTCTTCTTGGTTTCAAGTTTCATGTTACATAAAAGGAATTGGAAGCCACGATGCATACAGCGAACATTATACGAGCCAACGTATTCCTACTCTTTAGTATTGACACTGTATAATTTTAGTTTGTGTTTTGAGTTTTCTGGTTTAAAAATCTCGTGTGGGCAAAACAAAGCATTTGGTTAAGATTTATCAATTACGCACAATTAATTCTACAACGAAAGAGAAGATAAAATGGTAATATAGCGATTCAATAAACATAGAGCGATAAAAATGAGTACTCGGTTCCATATGGTAGACTAAAACACTAGTTGTTTCCACAGCATGGCTGTAGTCTAATAATTGAAACCGATAAAAGAATGGCTCGCTTACGTTCCAACTAATGGATTTAAACGTATATTTCTGAAAATATATAAGTCGATGAACTGGCAGAATCGTTTATCAATCCGGTTAAAATGCTTAGCGGCGTTTCGTCCGTCTTCACGTTCTGAGTTCAAATTCCGCCGAGGTCGATTTTGCCTTTCATCCTTTAGGTATCGATAAAATAAGTAGCAGTTGAGCGTTAGGGTCGATATAATCGTCTTATCCCCACCCCACACATACCCCACACACACCCGATATTGCTGGCTTTGAGCCAAAATTTGAAACAAATATTTCTTAAACTACACACCTAAGCTTCTCTGTGTTTAGGTTTTAACAGTTTTGAGTATTAATTTAGAGCAGTGATTTCTCAGCCATTTTTTGCCTATGGACCTCCTTTGATGCCTATTTTACTCGAGCAGATCCTCATAATCAATTGATGTTTTAAAGTCCTATTATAATTTTATCTTAGAATATTATTAGGAATTGTAAAAAAAAGTTGCTAAAATATTTTGTGCATTGTAGATGTATAACCAATTTACTGCACATAGTTTTTAAACAACAAAATCTTATATGGACCCCAATTGAGAACCACTGATACAGAGTAAGAAATATAAAACTTATCAAAGGGTGAAAGAGCTTCTCACAAGGAATCCAACGGCTGACCATTACTTCAAGTTATCTGTCTATTGAAAACCGTATTGCTATGCGCCTACGGTCTGTTTAGGAAACTGATTTTGGGTGCTAAATTGATGAGAATTTAGCAAGCAAAATCATTTTATTCGAACATAGTAGTAAATACATTATGACTTCATAGTTTGTTTCAGTAGATAAAACACACAAGAACAGAGAAAATTACTAAATCAAAAGACGGGACAGTATGACAAATATCATCATATCGTCTTGCTTTTGGATATAACATTAATGTTATGGAATAAAATTCCTGGTGGGAAACATTAACTTTGCTATCAGCACCAGTCATCACTACTTTGCATTCTATCATTGACAGTTGTAAACGAATAGTTTACAGTTGATTCTATGTTGATAATTTGATCACAGCAGTATATCTTGGCAGTCACAGCTGTACGTGATTCTAAGCATTTTTTATTCGATACCGTATCATCTAAAGCACGTTAATATTTAGAGATATTTATAACAATTTACATTGGCTACAACGAAAGTTTACAACATATGTATAGTTTTAGCAGAACTAATTAGAGCAATATTTTAAAATTCAATACCAGCCAAAATACATGGTATCATTGATAAAAAATAACTCTAATAAAAAGAAAATAGCTTAGACGAGTATACTACAACGATGTTGGATTTTGTAGTATACTCGTCTAAGCTATATTTTTATTTGAGTTACACACGTATAAAGGAATACATTAGACTTCCTAATTTCTTTTTACATCAAACATCCTCATTTATTTTCGCATTAAACAGATAGCTGGTAAACCTGACCTTTTCTCCTTATCTGTATTCCGATGGAAATTAACAGCTGTTACAGTATAGTTATCTTCATACAGGATTTTTATTCTATGCAAAGGTATCTGACATTGCTTAAGTCTATTTAAGATAGCTGTTGCACAAGAGAGGAATATACCCGTATAATTTATGAATGGACAACATTAATTTTGGCTCGCAAAGTATATATGCTAAATGTGGGATTTATTTTCGCTTTTTTTACGTATATAGTATTTCTATACTCATTATGATATTGAAAATAGGTTACTCTTTTACTTGCTTTAGTCATTAACTGTGGCCATGCTGGAACACTGCCTTGTAGGGTTAGTCGAACAAATCGACCCCAGTACTTATTTTCATTTGGTTATCGTTCAATCAGTCATTTCTTGCCGAACCACCAAGTTACTGGGACGTAGACAAACCAGCACCGGTCGTCAAGCGGTGATTGCGAAACAAAAAACGCACACACACATACACATATTCACATACACATACATCGGGTTCCCACACAGTTTCCGTCAAGGCATTGGTGGGCCCGGAGCTATAGTAGAAGATACTTGCCCATGGTGTTGCGCAGTGAGACGGAACCCTAAAACACGTGGTTGCGATGCAAAATCCTTAACCACACAGCCGTGCCTGTGTATTTTTGAAGAAAAAAAGCATATTATTTCAAATTCAGATTGAATAAGCTGCGCTATATTAATTTATGTGTTGTTTTAGAGTATACTAAGTCACTTTTAGTGAGACTATGTTAACTAGAGGTTTGATTGCTACAGCTGCTGTGGGAACCTTATCTAAAATAACAGATATTTTGGAAATATTTATAAACTCATATCAGCAGTTCATAACCTCATGTTACATTCCCCTATATTTATAATACTTGTGTAAGTTTGCAATCTATGAACAGGTTTCAAATATTAAAAGAAAAGTATTCAGCTCACAGATAGAACACATATGAATGGAGTCAACTTTCAAAAGCAAATAATGATGTGAATAGCTCCCACTTTTCAAGTCTGGTGCCTTGCCAACTGGGTTACGCTGACAATTCTTTCTTAAAGGCACGGTAATCGGGCACTGTTAAACATCGGGTCAATTATATTATATATACTTCATGCTGTATCTTTAACTATATATAACTGTATATTTCTGTATGCATATATATATATATATATATATATATATATATATATATACACAATACATGTAGTGTGTGGGTGTATGTCTGCGTTGTGTATGTATGTTTGTGAATGGAATATACAACAAATATTTATTGTACGTATGTTTGTAGCTTCATGGAACCATTTCGCCGTCTCACTAAGTGTCTGTAAGTAGACACAATGTGTGAAAGCAACAGCTACATAGATTCAGAGAGACACGCACGAATAAAAGAGAAGGACAGATTTAGATATACTTAATTAAGGAAAAAGAAAGAAAGAGAAAGAGACGCCGAGATACAAGTATTTTCTATATTCAGACAACACCCCCTTCCTTCCGTATGAACTTCACAATGTTCCATCCGCTGCACTTGCAGACTATGTACCATTTGTGGCAGCCAAACACTGCTTCTGATGTTATCACGAATGTCTACTTCCACACGCCTTCATCTAAAGTACCGACTGGCCATATTACTTCATTCTACTTTATCACCAGTTCTTCGAAATTGGAGAATTGGTGAGTTGGTATGTTAGCTGCTCCTATCGTTTCTTCTTCTTCTTATTATTATTATTATTATTATTATTATTATTATTATTAAAACGAGCTGCTAGAATCGTTCGAATCAGAATGCATTATGGCATTTATTTCGTCTCTTTACGTTACCAGCTCAAATTCCGCCGAGGTCGACTTTGCCTTTCATCCTTTCGGGGTCGATAATATAAGTACCAGTCAAACAGTGGGTCGATGTAATCGATTAGCCTCCTCCCCCAAAATTTCAGGCCTTGTGCCTTTGGTAGCAAGGATTATTATTATTATTATTATTATTATTATTATTATTATTATTATTATAATTATCGGTGAGCTTTCAGAATCGTTAGCACGCCGGGCAAAATGCTTAACAGTATTTCGTCCGTCTTCACATTCTGAGTTCAAATTTCGCCGAGGTCGAGACCTTGCCTTTCATCCTTTCGGGGGTCGATAAAATAAGTACCAGTTGAACTCTGGGGTCGATGTAATCGACTCATCTACTCCCCCAAAATTGCTGCCCTTGTGGCAAAATTTGAAGCCATTGTTATTATCATTACTGGTGAGCTTGCAGAATTATTAACACACCGGGCAAAATGCTTAGAGCCATTTCGTCCGTCTTTACAATCTGAGTTCAAATTCCGCCGAGGTCGACTTTGCCTTTCATCCTTTCGGGATTGATAAAATAAGCACCAGTTGTGCACTTGGGGTTGATGTAATTAACTAAGCCCCTTCCCCCTAAAATTCAGGCCTTGTGCCTTTAGCAGAAAGGATTATTAATACAATGAAGACGGGCTGCTAGAATCAAAATGCATTGTGATATTTCTTTCGCCTTTTTACGTTTTGAGTTCAAATCCAGCAGAGTTCAACTTCATCTTTCATCCTTTCGTGGTCGATGATGTCGACTACATCAGCTTATCATCATTATTTTGGTCTCGCCTTCCTGATCGTGTTCTGCTGCCATTTTTCTCCTTTCCTCGTCGTCAATTCTTCTTCTTCTTCTTCTTCTTCTTCTTCTTCTTCTTCTTCTTCTTCTTCTTCTTCATGCTCATCCTCATCATCATCTTTCTCTTCTTCTACTCCACCCTATATATCTTCATTGTTCTCTCTTTTCTTCTCTTACTCCACCTCCTACTTCGTCGTCGTCCTCTTCTTTTTATCACTCCTGTTTTTTTCTTCTTCTTTTTTTTATGGTGGTGGAGGTGTGGTCGTCGTTGTCGATGATGATGACGATGATGACGATGATGATGATGATGACAATGACAATGATTTACATCAGTGCTGGGTCATACAGTTGTAGGAGTGTGTACACAACAACAACGTATATTGACTGATGCATGTTTTCTCATCGACCTCCTTTTTGATAGAAATTGAATAGCAACCATGGCCCCACCAAACCACGCACCAACCCCCTCTGCTTCACCGTCCCTGACACTCCCGATTCAATTTCAATCGAAAAAGTAAATGTAAGAAGGACGAAACTATTCATGGCAAAGGCGCTTTGTGCAACTCTTTACCGTTTCTGCCACAGAAATCGACGTATTTTTTATCGAACCAAGCAATGAAAGGTGGCGTCAGTAATAATATTTCTATTATTGATTCGTGGTAGATGAAAGAGAAGAGAACTAATCGCAGCATCGGTTTAAACAATGGGATATCGACTTACGTATCGTGAACAACATGGTTAAACCAAATTGCATCTCATATTCTTGCCTTTAGTGATAATAATTGAAGACCGTGGATGGTAGGGTCAGAGCTGATGTTGGGAATGAAGTTCTATCGCAACGTCCCTGCATTTTCTAAGGTCGTTTAGACTCTGCATAGAGGAGAGATCCCCAAACTATTTTACACAACGGACCGGTTTCATGCGAGACAATTTTTCATTGGACCGTGCAATACCACGCAAATCAGAACGTAATAAAGTGTATAATATATATATAT
>NC_068981.1:178652256-178654575 GCF_001194135.2 Octopus bimaculoides | reverse complement strand
TATATATATATATATATATATATATATATATATATATATTGACAATTGATACGCAAGCACTCAACTATTAATGTATTGCATCTTATAGCGGAAACTAAACTAAGAATTGCCAATTTGCAATCATTTCTACACGTAGCTTTCTCTTTTTTATAACGAAGATCTTATTTTCTTCGATGCTTGCTTTATAATTTAATAACGTAATACTCTTGGGAAATTAGGACAGAAATCTCTTATAATGATGTTTAGTAACCGTCAATCAAGCATTTATTTATTCTCCTCTAGCATTTAGTCTCTCTCCTCCCGTCTCTGTGATTCTTTCTCTCACTGAGCGCGTGTAGCTTTCCTTTACTCATTAGCTGTCACCAAGCCTAGTATGTGCACTCATCCTTCACCTCTTAGTAAAGGATACATATTTTTTATTAACCCCAGGAGGTACTACGCTCGATTCATCAAGGGTGGGCCAATTTTCATTTCTGCGCATTTTGACTTGTGAGCTGAAAGTGAGATTTGAACACAAAATGAAACGAATAGTTGTTAGGCATTTATTGACCAGTTTTCTACCGTTTCTGCCACTCTGTTGCTATAATATTATACAATATTGATTTCTTGTATATCTATATGGTGAGATCAGAAACAGGGTTGGAAAGAAGGATCGGAATGTAAATCGATTAAATTTACTTTGTTGGTGCTTATATAATTAACTGAAAGACAGAGAACACCTCGGGGCTGTATGAACTGGGAATGTAGAAGGTTGTAACTAATTACTGCAAGGCATTTCTCCATGCCCCAAAATTTCTATCATTCATCTTCCTTTGGTACCATATTAAATTTACTAATATGTTAGTCGAAGCAGCTGTACCATTTCTACTTTACTACTGCTAATGCTGCTACTGGTATGTCTGCGTGAACGCTGTACTTCGCCAGAGAAATAAAACCAAAAATGTTAGATAAGGTTCAGAAGGACGCAAAGGAAGCTAAATACAAGAAACGATGCAAAACAAATGAAGTGACCCGAGAAGGGCAATGTGTTACGAAGTGGGTGTGGCAGCAATTTAAGAACGTACTTCAAGTGATAGTTATATTTAGTTTTGGTGCATTAGCCTTACTTCAATAAACAGGTAAATAAACAAGGTGTAATATGCAGAAACATTCGCCACTGTTATTTGAATAACATGTTCAGCATATATATCAAAAGATGCGTGTTTATATGTGTATATATGCACTAGTGATTATGTTTGTATACGTATACAAATATATGTGTACTCGTGTGCAAGTGAGTATCAATATATGTGTGTACGTGTGCATATATGAGACCCAGACCTTGCTAACTTGTGTAATCTTAAGTCATGCGTTAGATATGCATTTTGTACTTGAAGTAATTTCTTGTTTCTTGTTCTTTATTTTCTTTCTTTTTTATCTTTTAATTATTGTTTAGTTTAAAACTATTTCTCGGGAACACACAAAAATAATCTACTAGTAATGTTAGCTATTAAACATATTCACCAAAACGGTTAATGTCTTTGAGAATATCCTGAAACAGTATCTGTAAGAATCTGCGTAGGTTTACTGAAAGTATTTTATCTGTAGCTGTCTCATGACCAAATGAATTTGGCATTCTAAGAAGAAAAAAAGTTCATTCTTTTTAGTTGACTTTGGAGAGGCATAGGAATTGATATTCTTTCTGGAAATGGCTTTGTAAATATTTATATGATGATAGCATTCTGAATTTAGTCAGCATTATGGTTCTCAGTAACAAATATTTTCGCTTATTTTTCATAACACTACTTGAAAAGTTTGCTTACTTTTCAAATTTGCTTGTTTTCGTTTTGTTTTGTTTTTTGTTTTTTTCCTTAATTCAGAGTAGATATTTTATTGCTGTTGTTGTTGTTGTTCAACTGATATTTATCTTCTCGACCCCAACTGCAGTACACCGTTTATGAAAAGTGAGCATTTCATAAACGTATACTGCAGCTGGGAGAAAAGGAAAATTTCTAATGTGATCCAGAGAGTGAAAGGTCTGTTAAGGAAGGACACGAAATTGACCCCCAATCATATTTAAACTGAGAACAGATAAAATAAAATATATTAAAAATCTAGAAAACAGTGTGCTGTGGAAAGTTTTGGTAATGCGGTTGGAACATTGAATACCAATAAGAATAGAATATCAAAGACAACGAAATGTTACATTTGAAATATTTAATTCATCTTGATATCTCGAGTGAAATACCTCTTTATAAAGGTTTTTAAAGAACAAAAATTTGGGTTCTCTCTCTCTCTCTCTCTCTCTCTCTCTCTCTCTCTCTCTCTCTCTCTCTCTCT
>NC_068981.1:178643789-178651515 GCF_001194135.2 Octopus bimaculoides | reverse complement strand
TGAGAACCACTGTCTTGACACCTTTCTAAAGAGATATTTTACCCAAAATAGGACTAATTATTCTTTTCTACCCTAGGAACAAGGCCCGAAATTTGGGGGCCAATCGATTAGATCGACCCAAGTACGCAACTGGTACTTAATTTATCGACTCCGAAAGGATGAAAGGTAAAGTCGACCTCGGCGGAATTTGAATTCAGAACGTAAAGCCAGACGAAATACCGCTAAGCATTTTGTCCGGCGTGCTAACGTTTCTTATTTCTTTACTGCCCACAAGGGGCTACACACAGAGGGGACGAACAAGGACAGACAACGGATTAAGTCGATTATATCGACCCCCAGTGCTAACGTTTCTGCCAGCTCGCCGCCTAATAGGACTAATCATCCTTTTCTACTCTAGGCACAAGGCCCGAAATTTTGAGGGAGGTGGGGCCAGTCGATTAGATCGACTCCAGTACGCAACTGATACTTAATTTATCGAATCCAAAAGGATAAAAGACAAAGTCGACCTCGGTGGAATTTAAACTCAGAATGTAAAGACGGACGAAATACTGCTAAGCATTTCGCCCGGTGTGCTAACGATTATGCCAGCTCGCCACCCTAATAGGACTGGTTATTGCTACAGTAATGTTTTAGTAACTTTGTTATTATTAATGTTTGATGTTTATTGATTATTAGTGTGTAAAGGTGTCGAGCTGACAGAATTGTTAGCACACAGGACAAAACGCTTAGCCGTATTTCTTCCGCTCTAACGTTCCGAGTTCAAATTTTTCCAAGGTCCACTTTGCATTTCATCTTTGAGATTCGATGAAATAGGTACCAGTTGTGCACTGGAGTCGAGATAATCGACTATCCCCCGAACCCCCATAATTACAGATCTCTTGTTTATAGTAGAAAAGATTATTAATGTTTAAAGGGGGCGAGCTGGCAGAATCGTTAACACGCCGGGTGACATGCTTAGTGGTATTTTGTCGTACCAGGAAAAATTCTATATAAAGAGTAGTTTAACGCTACTCTCTGGTTGTTATATGCCCTTTGTGGAGTCAAAAGTTGATTTACGGCAAGATTAGAAATATTTCCTTTTTTATCGCTTAATCAGATGGGGAAAGACAACACCCACTCTTCTGAAGCGATTTGAGATTGATAAGAGGTAAGGAGAACGTTTTATTTTTTATTTTGTTCAGGCTGGGAGTTTGTCCCAAATGCCGCTCTCTCGGTTTTGCTTGCTTTTGCAGCTTGCAAATAACTTCTTCCTTCTGATCAGTCTCGGAAGCCCATAAAAGTGTCATCCTTGACTAAGCGATAAAAATGAGATATTTCTAACCTTGTTCTAAAACAACTGTTGATAATAAACCCATTCGAACAAATATATGACTTGTAATAAGCAATGACTTAAAATTTTAACTGGTTGAATCTTATCTGCTTCGATACAGATATAACCACATATTTTCTCTCAATCAAAGTATTTGTATATCGATATCCAACAGAAATCATTTGCTAGTATAGATTTGCTTATCATTATTTCCAAAAACATTTTGTAATATACCACAGAGCAATGTTTCGCAGCCTTCCATAGCTCGACGCCTCCTTTTCCCGAACAGTACTTTACAAATGCCCATCAACAAATTTGACAAAACAAGGTAGATTATTTTAATCAAACAGATAATCTTGCACAGTGGATCATTATCCATTCTTTTATTTATATTGCACATCATATGCTCATCTTTCAAAATTTGCGTGGACTAGGGCGGCGAGCTAGCGGAATCGTTAGCACACTGTCTTCACGTTCTGAGTTCAAATTCCGCCGAGGTTGACTTTGCCTGTCATCCTTTCGATAAAATGAGTACTGGTTGAACATTGGGGGTCGATCTAATCGATTTATCCAAACCCCGAAATTGCCAGCCTTGTTCCAAAATTTGAATCGATATTTGCGTAGAGTACTGCACCTTATGTTAACTTTTTATGAAAATTATTAAAGAAAGAATATATATAAGGAAATTATTTTGGAACTTGTTGCATCAACATTTACGTTTCTGCTCAGTGAACACACTGTCTTATTTGTATCTTAATATTGATAAAACATTTGATTGAAAATATGTCTAAATTGCATGAAACTGTACATAACTTTAATATTTTATCGCTAAGAAAGATCATGACTCCATCTAAATGAACAGCGCTCCCTTGAGAGTTGTTAACCCTTGTGAGCTCGCAAAGCGCCTAGGAGGCACTCGTAATTTGATTAAGACCTACGACCTTACAGTAAGGGAATTAACAATAAATTCTACATAAGAAGGAATCTGAAACCTAGTTCTAAAACAATTTGGAAAATTATATCCACTAATGAGAAAACGAAGGCTAACAACATAGTGTTACTCTCATAATGAGCCTGAACTAAGATTTAAAACTACTTGAGTTTCATCATCTTCGTTTCGGTTAGTAGTCAAAGTGTTTATATATCTGTCAATATCTAGAGTAATTGTTTAGGAGCAAAGCTAAAGTTAATTTCTTATACGGAATTAATTAATTCACTGGATCTTATGGTGTGCTGCGTACTTTTCTTCGGAAACTAATAATTGAATGTGCTGATGATATACACGTATCTTATATTTACGAACACTCATCAACTAATGTTCACATATGTATGCACACAATCGCATATAATTAAATTTCTGTAGAGACATATACTTAGACATGCATGTATATATCAGGGCATACGTAAGTACATTCAATTATGTACGGGTGTTTGTATATTATTTATATATGCAAATATACAAATATACCTATGCACGTGTTTCTATGTCTATATCCGAGCACGCATGCACTCACACACACACACACACTTGTATGTGTGCATATATATATATATATATATATATATATATATATATATATATATATATATATATATATATATATATATATATATATATATTTGATAGACAGCTATATAGACATTTAGAAATGACAGTAAAATATAGTTATACACACGTTCACACAATTCTACACATACTTGCCATACTTGACAGACGTGCACGCACGAATATATATATATATAGGTGTATTCTTGTATGTATATATCTTACATACATACATACATACATACATACATACATACATACATACATACATACATACATACATACATGCATACATACACAGGATATTCTACAGTTACAATGAAAGAAACTAGTTTCACTCTTTATGAAAAGTAGTTGCAATTGGCTCTGAGAATCACGTGACCTCGTTATTGATTTCCAATAACCGGACCTTTCCGGATCTAGTTATTCGTCTTTTCTATTTTTCCTCAACGAACGCAAATATATTTCGGTACAAAAACCTATTACATTGCTTTTTTTCTCGAAATATAGTTTCTCCTTCATTTTTATAACACTTAACTAATCTCATTCGTTTCACAACCCAACTCTAAACCGAAGTTCTTCCGTTATCAATACCAGTAACAACAACATCAACAAAATATAAACAGCAACACTATCAACGACAACAATAACAACTGCCATAACAAGAATAACAGTAGTAATAAGTAATTCCAGTCGTACACACATTTACTACCAACAAGGAGCCAATGATAAACCAACATCTGAGCCTCTACGTTGTCATGAGATCGGTTAGAAATGGCACTGCTAAATCCCCTCCAATTCTCGCTCTACTATTCTAACCCTATCACACCGTACTCTCGCTGCAGCGAGAATAGGTTAAACGTTATCTCTGCCGGGTTCCCAATAAAGCTGCAATGAACAAGACACGTAGCAAAAGATGATGCAGCCGATTCTGTTCATTGGGTCGCCTGCAATCGTTACGCTTGAGCTGTATACGCGACTCTTTTACTCTTTTACTTGTTTCAGTCATTTGACTGTGGCCATGCTGGAGCACCGCCTTTTAGTCGAGCTAATCGACCCCAGGACTTATTCTTTGGAAGCCTAGTACTTATTCTATCGGTCTCTTTTTGCCGGACCGCTAAGTTACGGGGACGTAAACACACCAGCATCGGTTGTCAAGCGATGTTGAGGGGACAAACAGAGACACACAAACATATACACACACACATACACATATATATATATATATATATACATATATACGGCAGGCTTCTTTCAGTTTCCGTTTACCAAATCCACTCACAAGGCTTTGGTCGGCCCGAGGCTATAGTAGAAGACACTTGCCCAAGGTGCCACGCAGTGAGACGGAACCCGGAACCATGTGGTTGGTAAGCAAGCTACTTACCACACAGCCACTCCGACGCCTATGACTATTCATTTTTTTTTTACTCGGGAGCTCAGGTGAAGGGTACAGTTAGGTACAGAGGCATAGGTCTGAGAGGATTAAAAAGAACTAAAATCTGTGTTCCTTCCATTTTTAAATCGATTAAGAAATATTTATGTAGCCCGTCTAGCGATCATGTAGAAGAACTATCGAATATACTTAATTTTCGTTTAGTATCAAGGACACTGTGTTTCCCTCAAATTATATTATCTAGTGCAGCTTTCATTTTAGATTTGTTTGTTGTTTCTAGCAATCAAGCCTCCGCATAAAGACTCTTTTATTGGACTCAGTTTGTCTGTGAGGCGCCTATATTTGTGTTTAATTTTCTTAGATGTATTTTACTATTCGTATATACTAGCCGTTGTCGAGGAAATTCCACGGTTATTTTGATAATCAGAAGATTGCTGATAGTTTATAGAAAACCATGAACTGCATAATTTTTTTGGAAACTATATTTTCTGAAGCATTTGATTCCTGAGATGGTATAAAATCCATATATGTAATATTCAAGGGGCGGTCTTACGAAAGATCAGTTTGAAAATTATATTCTTTATTATACATTTGTTAACTCTTTCTAATTGTTGCTTTTTGTCTTCACTCTCAAAACAGCTCTCTTTTACTCTTTACTCTTTTACTTGTTTCAGTCATTTGACTGCGGCCATGCTGGAGCACCGCCTTTAGTCGAGCAAATCGACCCCAGGACTTATTCTTTGGAAGCCTAGTACTTCTTCTATCGGTCTCTTTTGCTGAACCGCTAAGTTACGGGGACGTAAACACACCAGCATCGGTTGTCAAGCGATGGTGGGGGGACAAACAGACACACAAACATATACACACACATACATATATATATATATATATAAATATACGACGGGCTTCTTTCAGTTTCCGTCTACCAAATCCACTCATAAGGCTTTGGTCGACCCGAGGCTATAGTAGAAGACACTTGCCCAAGGTGCCACGCAGTGAGAATGAACCCGGAACCATGTGGTTGATAAGCAAACTACTTACCACACAGCCACTCCTGCGCCTATAGCTACATATAAACGTAGTAAACAATTTAAGCAATCAACTATGGAACAAGACCAAAGGCAATCAATTTTATGATACTCTGCTACACTACGACTACGTTGGTAACGTTTCAACAAAACTTAATATGTTGTACTACATCCTGATTTTCACACCAGAGAAACTGCATACTACTGGGTTTGAACCCGCTATCCCAGTGATCGATGTTCAGTATTTGCTGCATAGAACTGTGAATTCTGAAATCATATACCAATAAGATATACGGCAAACTTAATTCAAAATAAACCTCGTGTCTGTAATAGATTATGTCACGATGCCAAACTTAACAGTTACATTAGCTGCAAAACTTGAATGTTGTTGATTTTATCAACATTGGATATTTAGGATCTTACGTAGACTTTGAAAATGGAAAGAATTTAGCTTATTAGCATATCTTGAATAAATAGTAAATATCTTAGAAACATACAGGAATATGCTGAGGACGCATGCCTCATAAATTCTTAATTTTAGTGTTTGTATTGAACATTTTGATCTTCCGTGTCCCTTTTGCTAGCTTTCTTTTGAGGACAAGACTGAAAAGCACATTGCCATAAGCATTCGTATAGGAATTTATAAATAACCTTAACAGACATATCTTTAGAGTTAAATTACTTGTATTAAGAAATTATAAAAACCCACATACATACACTGATCAAAGAAAATCCAAAACACGTCTATAGACGGGGGGATCCTCAAATCAACTGTTTGAAAACAGAATACCCTTCTCCTTTCGGCCATAATTCTGATTGTAATTTCAATATACACTCATTATACACTCAATATACACTCAATATACACTCAATATACTACCCACAAGAAAGCACAACTTTGACAAAAGACCTCTACCACCAGCGGAGGTAAAAGTGAGATGAACAATATACAATGCAGTGATGTTGTTGGCACTCCGTCGCTTATGACGTCGAGGGTTCCAGTTGATCCGATCAACGGAACAGCCTGCTCGTGAAATTAACGCGCAAGTGGCTGAGCACTCCGCAGACACGTGTACCCTTAACGTAGTTCTCGGGGATATTCAGCGTGACACAGTGTGACAAGGCTGGCCCTTTAAATTACAGTTACAACAGAAACTGGAAGTAAGAGTGAGAGAAAGTTGTGGTGAAAGAGTACAGCAGGGTTCGCCACCATCCCCTGCCGGAGCCTCGTGGAGCTTTTAGGTGTTTTTGCTCAATAAACACTCACAACGCCCGGTCTGGGAATCGAAACCGCGATCCTATGACCACGAGTCCGCTGCCCTAACCACTGGGCCATTGCGCTTCCACAATGCAGTGATATATCGAGCATATATAACACCCCAGAGCGATACCGGAAGAAATTTTCCAGACTCACTATGAACACTTTCAAAAACCGTTATTACCAACAGTTACTACTTATTCAGGTCAAGTACAAGGAAAATTTTATATTCTTGATATAGTTCATTAGAAAACTCGAGGGTCAAGGACTGAAACAACCTTCAATAGTACGAAGCATCTTCGATAAATCCACCCCAATATCAACAGACTACGAAAGTGCAGGATTTCCCCTAGTCGAAAATTCTCAACATTAAAATATTGCAGCTATGCCACCAAAACAGAGAACAGAGTTATTATTTAATGGTTGTCATCCGAAGGAATTCTTCTTCGAAAGCTTTCAGATGATTGAAGTACCACGGTCTATTAGTACAAACCCACAGCCATTGGATCAAATAAGTATCGTGGAATACTTTTCGTTAATCACAAAATAACATCCACCGCACCATCAGTATTCTTCACTCTATATACACATACGTATATGCTATCGAGAGTTGACCATTCAGTTATTATTTTATGCTGAAAAAATACATCTTCTTTGTAACTTTGGGTGATCCCAACATTACAATATATCTGCGCGCTCGCGTCTGTATGTGTGCATGCACGTATCTGTATGTACGTATGTATGTACATATGTGCGTATATATATAATACATACATACATACATACATACATACATACACACACACGTACACATGTCCCTCCTTTATGTATCTGCCCAATCTTTCTATATAACTATTGATCTACGCATACACCAACCTATCTATCTACCATACTGTCTATCTTATTTATACATCTTTCCACTTATTTATCCATTTAGCATTCTACCTATTTGTTACATATCTTACTCCTGAAAATCAGCTTCACTGTTTACCTATTAATCTTCCTACCTTCCTCTTACCTCCCTGTCTGCATCTTACGAGAATACGCTTGTCTCCTTGTCTGCATATCTTTGAAGATATCATTTATCCAAATTGTTTAATCTGTTTATCTCCTTAACCCATCTAATTCACCTTGTTGTCTGCCCATCTACTAACTTCCTCTATAATTATCATGCTAGCCACAGTGACAATAC
>NC_068981.1:178641722-178642431 GCF_001194135.2 Octopus bimaculoides | reverse complement strand
TATATATATATATATATATGCATGCATATTTACATATCTGATACATATATACATACACAGACACACACACAGACACACACACACACACACACACAAACACTATATACGTGTGCGTGTTTGTGTGTGTGTGTGTGTGTGTGTGTGTGTGTGTGTGTGTGTGTGTGTGTGTGTGTGTGTATGTATGTATGTATGTATGCCTGCATGTCGGTGACGCTTCCTCTTTGAATGCAAGGCATGGAATTCATGTTTAAGATATAAAAAGAATATAAACATAAAATCCTATTTTATTATAAATCCCTGTTTCATTAAACGGAGCTTGAAAAGGGGGCATACATGTTATAAAAGATTTGTCATAACATGTACTCAACTTCAGTTAAATGGTTTACATTTTCTAAATTTTTCAAACGGGTGAAAGGATGAACTCAATAATATAAAGCAACGCCTATATTAGTTTTTTTTTTATTTGGTGACATTGTTACTAGGGTGATTCATGGTGTTTGGACAATATATATATATTATGTATATATATGTAGGAGTGGCTGTGTGGTAAGTAGCTTGCTCACAAACTACATGGTCTCGGGTTCAGTCCCATTGCGTGGCACCTTGGGCAAGTGTCTTCTACTGTAGCCTCGGGCCGACCAAAGCCTTGTGTATGGATTTGGTAGACGGAAACTGAAAGAAGCCCGTCGTATATATATATATATATATA
>NC_068981.1:178639818-178641502 GCF_001194135.2 Octopus bimaculoides | reverse complement strand
AAAAGTGAACCGATAGAAGAAGTACTAGGCTTACAAAGAATAAGTCCTGGGGTCGATTTGCTCGACTAAAGGCGGTGCTCCAGCATGGCCACAGTCAAATGACTGAAACAAGTAAAAGAGTAAGAGTATATATATTATGTATATATACATATTTACACACATATACATACTATATATATATATATATATATATATATATATATATAATATAACATGAGGATGGAGGATACCAGGCTTTAATAGTAGAAAACTTTTGTTCCTGCACCACAAACCTAACTTTAAGTTACTGAGTTTATTATTCAAAAATCATTATAGAAGAACATTCTTTATAATTAATATACAGTTGAATGTTGCTCACACCAACAGCCTTGTTTGAACGCTTCATCAGGACAGAATACGATAAATTGCTGTTGGATTCTTACATATATATATAGAGATTTGTATATATGTATATAATAGACGCTGTAGGTTAATTAACCCCTCTAAGGGTAAGCTATCCGTGATGTCTTCGACTCTGATATCGGAAGGGCTACTGAGTAAATCCAATGGCATTGCAGCGCTGTTGCAATTAATTGGTTCCGTGTTAATGGGAATAATGCCACCTGCTAGTTCACCCATTTTGATACCGTAGGTTTCTACTCTTCAGGTATTGGAATCTCCACCTTCTGAAGGCGTTAGACTTTAGTAGACAATGCACCAGAATTAGCGATTTCAATATCAGATGTATTGTGATCGGTACGAAATCATTTCAGTAATACGTAACTCAGTCAATGACTTTGTCGGACTGTTCATCTTTGATGTCCTAAAAAGTGTAACACACCCCTGCAGTTCGACCCTATACAACGATATTGGAATAACAATATCAAGCTATATGAACAGCTATGCCACGAATAATTTCACGAAGAAGCATAAATATCTTCAAAGAATTCGGACAAACGATAACAGTTACTACCAACTTGGCACAGTTCAATTTTCCAGATGTAACCAGTTTAGGTTGGATCTGCTAATTATGGTTCATTACCATAACACTGCTATTGTCGTTAATCGCATTACCATAACTCTGCTATTGTCGTTAATAGCAAATTTATTCGTAGCCCACCGTTTTTTGCGGCATCATTGGTTGTTTGACCATTATTATGCTATATCGGTTCAACTGATTTTCGTCCCCGTATTCAGTACGACACTGGCTATCATTGATGATCCATAACTAAAAATGAAATCACGTGATACGGTAATGTCATCCATCATTGTAGAGGATCGTTTTGTCAGCCACTATAGTTGGTGCTTAATTAACACATCTCGTCAGCACGAGATGGTATCTCTAGATGTTTACGGTAGTTTAAAGCGATCTAAACAACACATCCAATTTAGGTAGGATGTGCTAATTATTATTATTATTATTATTATTATTATTATTATTATTATTATTATTATTGTTCAGTAGTTTTATTTTTATAACGTGCTTTCACTTCACTACCGAGCGCAGCTCTGTGCGCCTTGGGTATGTGCTGTGGTTTGCTGTGATGCTCTTATATTTACTGTATTGAAAGTGTTTTGCGTAGGATGTGTGCAGTGCCCAGTAGTGCAATTTTCTGTATGTTATATATATTTGTAAGTCCTGGTGTTTTTGTTATGTATTTGTCTGAATATTTTTTTATTATACCTAAGGCACCTACTATGATAG
>NC_068981.1:178635350-178639500 GCF_001194135.2 Octopus bimaculoides | reverse complement strand
TTATTATTATTATTATTATTATTATTATTATTATTATTATTATTATTATTATTATTATTATTATTATTATTATTATTATTTAAGACGTCGCACAGTATCCAATATCGTGATGTTATTGTTTGAAGATATTTTGTCTGTCTGTCAAGTCACAACAAGGACCTCAGACAGACAGTAGTTTATGCAATATGCATGCAGTTCCAAGTATTGGCGATTTTTGCAATATCAGAGACTTGAACAACTTACCGTAGGCATATCCAACGCCTCGAGCATTTCCGCCCGCGATATTTGCCTAATATCCTGGAAATTTTATGGCGATCTAATGTGCCTGATACGAGAGTACTGTAGCTGGCGAAAATAACATGTATATCGTGTTCATCTTTATGAAACACCAAGTTACATGGTCTGGTCATCTTGTCCTTTTAGAGTACCCCCACATTCAACACAAGTGCTGTATAGTGAGCTGGAACAAAGAAAACACCCCCAGATGCAACCCACGCAAGTGTTTCAACGGCAATCTTAAAGGCACACTTGAAAAAATTCATATCGATACTAACACCTGGGAAGATCTTGCATCGGATAGGGAGCCGTGGAGGAATCTGATTAACTTCGAGAACAACAAGGTTGCATACACTGAGTTGAAACGTGCTGGAGGATGTGAACCTTCTTCCTGTGAAGGACACAAAAGACTATTTTTCGTGTGACCAGTGTGGTCGTGCCTGCTTCACAAAGGCAGCCACAAGGGTGGTCACATAGACGCCTCTGTCTACCTCTCGTGTACCTTGTGTAGCAAAGTGTATGAGTTGGCCAGTGGACTCACTCGGCAACTGAAGGTTCCATCAGCCAGAGTGTGGGATTGCAGTTGGAGGGCTCACTTGTAGTCAGTGAGAAATGAATTGTAGGTCGCTTGCAGGCCTTGGGAGCCATATGTGACATCATTATCGATGAGGGAGACCAAACGGGAGACGTTTCACAGAGTGAAATCGGCTTAGGAAGTGGTTTTACTCGGTCACGAGTCGACGTCCACCAAATGTGTCTGCGCGCGTATATGTGCGTGTGTGTGCGCGTGCATGTGTGTGTGTGTGTGTGTGTGTGTGTGTGTGTGTGTGTGTGTGTGTGTGTGTGTGTGTGTGTGTGTGTGTGTGTGTGTGAATGTAATGACGCTGATTAAAGTATCACTTATGTGGTTGAAAGAAAAAATACATTCTCTGAGAAACGTTCTACGTGCTATATAGAAATACGGTATGGTCTCACACATGTAATATAATGAATTTTAAAAAAAGCTCGATTAACTGAAATTATTCATGCAAGTGAATTGGGTTGTCAGCAGCCAACTAGCCAGTCTTCTGTTCTGTCTTGAATATCAGTTCTGTTTCTCATTCTTTATCCACCACTCTCCTTTAAATTACATACACCTACCACAATCTCTGGATTGTATTTAGTCGATTTTCATCATATTCACGTTTATAGTGAGTTAACTTTTTTTTTTCCTTTTTGTGGCGAGACAATCTGACGGCTGCAAAACTTCTATTTTAGTTCCTAGCTTGCCCTTGTCGACCTCAACACGCACCTTTGCAATGCTATGCGTCATTTTTTTTTTTACATCTTTTTTTATTTCGCTTTGTATTGTTTTTTTTTGTGGGGTTTTTTTCTTTTGTTTTTGTTATTTTGACAATGGTTGTCCTATAAATATCGGCTGAGCACACCAGATGACTGGCTCATTAACGCATCGGCAAGCAATGAACAGGATCAGCAGCCAACGACAACGACAAACAGGTCGACAGGCGGACAGCCAAAGGACAAGAGAAATAGACAGCGGAAACGCCTACACCTCCTCAGCACCACATCGCAACCACCCCGCAACCGCCACTACCACCACCATCACCCACACACACCACACCGTAACCACCCACATCACATCTCGACCCTACTCTCCACATACACATACACACGCCACTTTTTCGAGTTAATCCCTATCACTGTTACATAGTCAACATAGCGGCTGGACTGGTCTTTGTGCGTGTCCGAGTACCTTGAACAGCACGCGTTTGTTTCCTATTAGTTTTATTTCTTTGTTGTTGTTTTTGTTTTTGTTATTGTTTTGTGTTGTTTTACTTATATTTTTTATCCTTTTACCTTGATGATAAAAGTGTGGGAAGTGTTGAAAGCCTTTTTCTCTTACGCATTTCATAGCAAAAAAAAAAGGGTGTCGTAATAACGTTTCGGACACATACAATGTAGTAGTAACCTCATCTCGGTGTGACTTAAGCGTGTTCAGTGTATACAGCTTTGTCAATTCATGTTAGATGTGTTAAGTCACTCTTTCTCTCCCTCCCCTTCTCTCTCTCTCTCTCTTTCTACTCTGCCAGTCCGACGCCTGCGGTGCCTATCACACGACAGAATGTTTGTGCTCTCACTTGCAAAATACGATATGAAAGTTGCACTGGTATAAAGTGCCATATTAGTGCTTGTAATTTCTTACTTACTGATTTCAAATTTTGGCACAAAACCAGTAATTCCAGGGGAGGGGGTAAATCGGTTACGTTGACTCCAATCTCCAATTGGTGCTTATTTCATCTACCCCAAAAAGAATGAAAGACAAAGCCGACCTCGGATGAACTTGAAACACAGAACGTAAGGGCGGCTGAAATACCGAGAAGTATTTTGCCCGGCGTGCTAACGACACTGCCAGCTCGCCGCCGTCTTCTTACACCAAAATATTAACATGTTTGTGAAGATTGCTGTTGTTGTTGTTGTTGTTGTTCTTCTTCTTCTTCTTCTTCTTCTTCTTCTTCTTCTTCTTCTTCTTCTTCTTCTTCTTCTTCTTCTTTAGCCCTATCACCACTTACCAAAAGTTATTTCAGCCGTAACTGTTTCCAAACATTATTCAGATACATTGTACACAGGGCCAAATAGTCAAATACGAACTCCTTTTTATGTGTGGTTTTCTAAACAATGATTTTAAGAAGATTTAGCTGTTGTTTCTAGTAGGTCAAGCAACCACACAGACTACCCACTTCCATCAACATATATGATTATTAATTTATGGCAATAAGGAGTCTGCACTATAAGGTCGCTAGACCTGCGATAAGTAACCGTCAAATATCCCTAAAATCAAATTCTACTGCCTTCTTTTTTTTCCTTTTTATAAAAAAAAAATGGAAGAGTCCATTGAATAATGTAATCCTGGTTACATTCACTCTCTCTGGTAAAAGACGAGACGGTAAAAACTGGAATACCTTTCACTATCTGTTTGCTCGATTAGATTGACCATGGGCTAAACAGCAATAACAACAGTTGCAGTAGCTTCCTGCCAAAAGCAGACAAATGAGATGACAAGAGATGATGCATGACGAGACAAAATGTATTTGTAAGAAATTTGTATAATACATCTTAGGAATTAGTCATAGATTTGCATTTTGCTTAATACAGTTTATACACGATACAAACCACGTATTGATCACGCAACAGACTATAGTTAGTACAACACAATCCTTATATAAACAGCAATGCTTAATAATATTCAGAAACGTCTTAATAAATAAACATTAAATAAAATCCTAATAACTGTTTCTTTGGGAAGCTTAATTGAAAAACCATCCCGATAGCTAATCGATATATTTCCTAACTACTCCGTCGTTATCCTAATACATAATTCCTCCAACGGATGATTAAAACTAGATTTTTCCTCCTCGCAAATCATCAAGTATTATACAAAGCATGCAACTGAAGGAAATAATCATGATGGCAGAGATAATCCATCACCTAGTCGGCTCTCCAAACTATTTGCGTACTATCATATCATAAACTTTAAGCTACAAACGTCTAGTAAAAGCCGATCGTCAGGACGTTAGTTGCCACATCAACGAATTCCATCCAATTTGTAATCACGTGTGTGAGTGAGTACATGTGTAATATATGTGAAGGCGTGTAGGTGTGGATGTGTGTCTGGTTTTACAGACTAGAAGAAAAAGCATTCAATACATGTAGTATCGGTTATCTATTTATTCTAATTCAGTTTCCTATCACCGTCATAAAATTCTCGGATTCACCATATATAAAAATGGAGAGACAGACAGACAGACAGACAAACAGATAGATTGATTGATATAGAATATATATATATATATATATATATATATATATATATATA
>NC_068981.1:178633915-178634756 GCF_001194135.2 Octopus bimaculoides | reverse complement strand
ATATATATATATATACTACGGGCTTCTTTCAATTTCCGTCTGCCAAATCTACTCACAATGCTTTGGTCGGACCGAGGCTATAGCAGAAGACACCTGCCTAAGGCGTCACGCAGTGAGACTGAACTCGGAACCATGTGGTTGGTAAGCAAGCTTCTTATGCATGTATACATACATACATACATACATACATACATACATACATACATACATACATACATACATACATACATACATATAGAGTCATTACCAATGTCACTACTCTTATTGTTGTTGTTAAGGCACCGAGTTAGCAGAATCGTTGTCACGCCGGACAAAATTGTTAGCGGCATTTCGTCCATCTTTACGTTTAGAATTCAAATTCCGCTGAGGTCGACTTTGCTTTTCATTCTTTCGAGATCGATGAAATAAGTACCTGCTGAACACTTAGGTCGATGTAATCGACTCACCCCTCACCTCAAACTTTCAGGGCTTATTATTGTTGCTCAGGTACCACGTCGGCCAAAAAGTAGTACCAGACCAATCTGTAAAGGTGTTACATCCTCTTTATAGGCGCAGGAGTGGCTGTGTGGTAAGTAGCTTGCTTACCAACCACATGGTTCCGGGTTCAGTCCCACTGCGTGGCACCTTGGGCAAGTGTCTTCTACTATAGGCTCGGGCCGACCAAAGCCTTGTGAGTGGATTTGGTAGACGGAAACTGAAAGAAGCTCGTCGTATATATGTATATATATATATATATATATGTTTGTGTGTCTGTGTTTGTCCCCCCACCATCGCTTGACAACCGATGCTGGTGTTTACGTCCCCGTAACTTAGCGGTTCGGCAAAAAGAGACCGATAGAAT
>NC_068981.1:178631229-178633905 GCF_001194135.2 Octopus bimaculoides | reverse complement strand
GTCGTATATATGTATATATATATATATATATATGTTTGTGTGTCTGTGTTTGTCCCCCCACCATCGCTTGACAACCGATGCTGGTGTTTACGTCCCCGTAACTTAGCGGTTCGGCAAAAAGAGACCGATAGAATAAGTACTAGGCTTACAAAGAATAAGTCCTGGGGTTGATTTGATTCGACTAAAGGCAGTGCTCCAGCATGGCCGCAGTCAAATGACAGAAACAAGTAAAAGAGTAAAAGAGTGTGTGGGGGTGTAAATATACTGTCCAATGGACGCTTTCTTTTTCTAAGACGGTAATGTATAATTGTTGTTGTATAAATGCACGTGAGAGAGTGTAAGGGGAAAGGGAGAATAGGTGGAGAAGAGGCAGTGTCTTTCTGATCATATTGCTCTAGTATTGGCCCACCAATGACACGCATAGACACATGCGTGCGCAGACACTCGCAGAAATATATGTGTGTGCAGATGTATGCAGATATGAATCTGTATGCAGATATCAATTGTGCGTATACTTGAGTGTTTGTTTATGTATATATATATATATTCTCCTCTGTT
This sequence comes from Octopus bimaculoides, assembly GCF_001194135.2. Taxonomy (NCBI): domain Eukaryota; kingdom Metazoa; phylum Mollusca; class Cephalopoda; order Octopoda; family Octopodidae; genus Octopus; species Octopus bimaculoides. The sequence continues at coordinate 178,633,347 of NC_068981.1, read as the reverse complement.
TTTAATTATTTGAACTTTTTCTTGTAAGGAAGGAGCTTGTGTCTGACAAGATACAAAGTTGCATCTTTGGAATGTAGATAATAAAAACAATATCATATGTTGAATTTGAGGAAAGCCTTGCATATTTTTACTGTTCCGCTTACAGACTATATTTGTAATGTGCGCATTAGGTGGACTTCCTGGCCTTGTGCCAAAATTTGAAACCATTTTATCTTCTTTTTTCTTTAGATGTATGTATGCAAGACTATTTCTTCGGGTTTTATGTTAAGGTTTACTTTTTTTCTTTCCTTTGCGGAATTCAAGTTGTTCAATAACAAAGAGGCAAGGCTGTTTTGTCAAAATATCTCTTAGAAATGTGAATATTGCTTAGTGTGCGTGTATGTGTGTGTGTGTGTGTGTATGTGTGTGTGTGTGTGTTGTCTGTGTATGTGTGTGCGTGTGTGCGTGCGATGGTAAACTTACATTATGTTGTGAATGCACCTGTTACTTTAGTACACTGCTCTGTGTGTGTGTGTGTGTATGTGTGTGTGTGTGTGTGTGTGTGTGTGTGTGCTTGTGTGTGTGTGTGCTTGTGTGCGTGCGATGGTAAATTTACATTATTAAGTGAATATACTTGTTACTTTAGTACACTGCTCTGTGTGTGTGTGTGTGTGTGTGTGTGTGTGTGTGTGTGTGTGTGTGTGTGTGTGTGTGTGTGTGTGTGTGTGTGTGTGTGTGTGTGTGTGTGTATTTGCGTGTGTGTACGTATTTCGTACGTACTCAATCCCTGATGTTTTGCAAGTTTTCAAGGAACAGCTAATCGATTATATTTGAAGAATGCAAATCGATTTCTTCTTCCTTAGAGAACACCAGCATTTCGAAGAATTTATGCGGAGCATTTGTTACGTAGCCCAATGAACCAATGATAAGAGGTACAAATATAAATATAAGAACTGTCGGTTCTAACTCTTCATAGACGTTCTTTTCCTTAAACTTTGAAAATATCTACATCGCCTGGAAGCTGGTCTCTTCAACAATTCATGATTTTTGTTCATGGTCCTATGAAATAATATCTGGCCTATTCTGTTTACATATGATTGACATTTTTATTGGAATGATCCAACAGTATTCCTTATTTCTAATGGTGTGGATACATTCCGGTTCTGATGTGCATCTTGTATGGCCATCTGTACCAAAGCTTTGTTGATGGTTTTAGTGAAAATATCGTGTCTCGTGGGAATGATATGGGTGATATCTTCCATACTAGTATGACACACTGATATTTATTATCAAAACGTGTAGGTTTAAGGGCATACTTATCTCTCTTGTTAATCAACTATGTCCTGTTTCTTGACAGCAAAGACGTAACCTCAGTGAAATATGGCGTATATATGACATATCCAGGAGGGGCTTCCAGGAGAGGCTACTATTTCCGACAACGTTAATGGTATTTTCGAGATTGCCAGATATACACGCAATCATAACTTTCTGCCGTTATAATGAGAATTACTCATTCAAGATCCTATCTAAAATAAGTCCGTCCAGTTATTCTTCATTCAAATGGAGTACCTATCAATAGTTATTAGCTTAATCTCATGATGTTATTAATTTTTGCTGTTGAATAAACATGTGATGTACAGATTTCTCTCGTTTCTGTTAAATAGGTGTTGCCTAAATGATATGATATCATTTGTATGTGTGTATGCCTGCACGTGTGTATGTACCTATGTGTTTGTATGAAAAGGATTGGTATTTAAAAACAACGTTGACCGGAAGTTGAATGATGAAAATACACCATTAATGAGTGCAATTTGTCATTTCGTATACAACTGTTACGTCTGGTTACATGCCAACAAATTCAATGTCTAAAGTACATCATTAACCTTGCGAGAACTACAACCAACTTAGTCATTGTATATGTATCACAAATTCACTATATATATATGTCTGTGTGTGTGTGTGTTTGTATGTATGTATATAAGATATATATAGATATATATATATGTATATATATATATATATGTATATATATATGTATATATATATATATAGATAGATAGATGGATAGATAGATAGATAGATAGATATATGCATATATATAAGATATATAGATATATATATACAAGATATATGTAAGAT
>NC_068981.1:178619971-178630754 GCF_001194135.2 Octopus bimaculoides | reverse complement strand
AGGAATATATTATTTTGCTTAAAAGAGTTCCAACACTGTCTGTTTTTTATGTTTTATTTATATTCCTGCAGAACTAATGTGGGGTATAGAATATGGAATATACAATATATAATATGATATACAATATACAATATAAAATAAAATAACATAAAAATGGATGGCACCATGAAAGAAAGTATTGAATGTAGATGAAATATTGAGTGTTCAATATAAAGGATCAAATATATAAATATATAAATATAAATATATATATATAAAGGCGACTCGAGTTTCAGGGCTATTTCCCTTCGTCATGGCCGGTATGACAGACTTTAACAGACTATATATATATATATATATATATATATACAGTTGGAATTTACAAAAAAAAGCAAATCAAAAGACGAAGACGGGTGTGTGTATATGTGCGTGTGTGTGTGTGTGTGTGTGTGTGTGTGTACACACACGCACATATGTATAGTTAGATATGGTGTAATTACTTGATTATTTGATAATGTTATCTAAATAAATATGAAAAGTATGTCTGTATCACTGTATTTCTCTGTTCGCCTGCTCTTTTACTTCCTATTATTCTTTTATTCTTTCCATCATTCATACGTCTTTCTTTTCTTTCCTGCAGGTGCATTCTCTATGCTTATTAAATATTGTTCTAGAACAAATTTTCCTTAAAGTTTCTCAGCATTTCCTATTTTTTCACTGGTCAAATTATATCGAAACTCATAAATTGATTTAAAACGATAACGAATCCCCTTCACTCATTTCCTGTCAATAATTGAGCTCCTGCGATCGACTCACTTCAGTACTTAATGACGCCGTAATCAAGCACATCTGTCGGTTACATGTATTAGTAAGTACAGTGGCTGTAGTCAGGCAACAAATACACCTGATAACACAGAGGTTATATGTTATATGTTCTGAGACGAATATAGCAATGGTGTTTCTTTAAACATGCGTTTTCGATCTCCATTCGCGGCAGTTAGTCATTAATAATATTACTACTCTGTGCTCCCACATACGCTACTTGATAAGTTATCTTCAACTTAATTGTTTTAATCTTATGTGAAACGGAAGTTATTTACCTGCTTGCCTGTGTGCATGCATATGAACGTGTTGATGTGTGTATATGTCGGTTTAAGTAAACATGTAACAGCAGGAGTTTGTTAACTTACTTCTTCCAATTGAGATGCAAGTAATTACCACTATTAAAGACCATATGTTTATTCATAATGTTAATATAATAACTATACAACCACATATATCTATTCATCTGAGAGTTTGTTATATATTTTATCTAATGTAGTGCATATGTGTGAAAATTTTTGTACGGCAACGCGCAGAATTTTTCATCAAAACTGTGCGGTAATGGATTGTCAGTAAATATATTTCTTCATAAGAGTGGTGCAAAGTTGGCAGAAGAAATAACACTCAGTTGTTGAGAAATAGAAAAGAGAAGTGTGGCGTTAACAGAAGCTGAACTAATCGTAAAAATGTTAAATTTTGAGATTATCTCCCATACTTTCTTTAGCAAAAATTAATAGTTAAGTTAATTGGTTTTCTTTTTCTTCTCATTACTCTTACTTTTGGTCATAGTTCCTCCCGTACAGTTGGCCTGTACATTGAGCAACAAGACGTTTCCAGTAAACCCGGGTTTTTTAGCATCATTACCTGTATCATCCCAGGTGACGCTAAATCGCTTCACCTCTTCTTTGAAGGCGGCGTGCCATCTCTTCTTGTATCCCCCTCACTTCTTTCGTCCCTCTGGTGGTTCCCATTGTGTATCTGTCTTGGAAATTCGTTCTTCTCACTACGGATGTAATTTTAGCCGAACTATTTTGATCAACCGTATTAAAGATGTTGGCACTGATATAAAATCATCGTAGAAATATTGAGTATCACACATTAAAATATTCGATATATAAATCCTTAGAATTGAACTGAGGTGACAGTCATCGAGTGGGAGTAATGTTAATCTCATATAGAAGTTATATGAATGGCTACATATATTTAAGACCTGTTTCAGTCAACAATCCGAATCACATTCCTAATACTTATCAAAAAGACTATATGCTTAACGAATAATATACCATCACGAAACATAGTAAAAATTAAAAAAGACGGGTTGTTTTTCAGTTGCTCTTAAAAATGAGTACGCCTACACAATAGATTCAGTCTAATTGTTTTGTAAAGTATTACAATTTTTGTATAATAAAATTTGTCGCGTCTTACATTATAATAAATATATCTTACATTATGATAAATATATGTAAATTTAATAAATTAGATATACGCAAAGCTCATACTATATACATATACAAAAATAAATGGCATTAGTTTAACTTTTTATTCATTATTTCCATTTCTTAACTCTCTTAACACATTTCTAAAAGGAATCCAAAACAAAAGAATCACCGGTAATCAAAGTGAGTCCGGTGATGGTAATATATGTGTTTATGTTAGTAAATACGTATACTGGTCGACGAATATGAAGGTGACGTTGACGAGATTGAGGTTGATAACGAATTTGATGAAGAAACTCTGTATTCAAAATAATTTAGATCATATAACAACTAATTATTAATATCCACTTGAATGGAAAACTAAAATTGCTTTATATTGAAATTTTATATATTAATTTAAACATCGTATATTAACCTCCTTACGTACTTCCTACCGATTATTGGACGCGTACGGCTGGTACATTCCAGTACTTGGTAATTTGAGTAATATATCTACCAGGGCAAACTTGAATTTAATGAATTTGATAAAATCGTGAACATATGAGAATGAAAACATTTTGTTAACTGGGTTTGTTACGTACATTTCTGCACATTAAAATGTTATAAGAGTAACATTACACTATGAGGTATATATGAAACCAATTTGCATAATTTGTTATAGGAAGAAAGCAAACATCGATTGTGTGCGTGTTATGAGGTTGTAGAAACAAATAAAAAAAAAAGTAAAATATATAAGCAGTGAATATTTTTATCAGATTTATAAAGTATAATAATAACTGGCACTCCGTCGGTTACGACGATGAGTGTTCCAATTGATCCGATCAATGGAACAGCTTGCTCGTGAAACTGACGTGTAAGTGGCTGAGCACGCCACAAACACGCGTACTCTTAACGTAGTTCTCGGAGAGATTCAGCGTGACACAGGATATATGACTAGGAGCAACATGAAATAAAGTGCCTTACCGCGCCGACGCTAATTGAACTCATGACCTAACGATCGTGAGTCGAATACCCCTGACCATTAAATCACGCACCTTCACACAAAGTACAAAGATAAACTAAATGAAAATACGCATAAATGTACGGGTATATAAATCAAACCTAATTATATATTGCGAAAAACGGATGGTATTTGAATACTATTTTGAATACTATTTTGTGTATTACGAACAACATTCTTTATAACTGATATGTACATTTGACATATTATTACACATATGTATGTAAGCATGTTTGTATGTTCAATATTGTATGTTCATACATAAATACATACCCACACACGCGTACATGTTTTCCCGGGCGTCGAACTAATACACCTTCTTTGCTGTTCCCTCAACTGTTTTTGTTTGTTTTTTTTTTTGTTTTATTTGGTTTTAATACACCATTGAACCATATGTGTGTGTGTGTGTGTGTGTGTATGTATATATATACATATATATATATACATATATATATATATATATGTGTGTGTGTGTGTGTGTGTGTGTGTGTGTGTGTGTGTGTGTGTGTGTGTGTGTGTGTGTGTATTATAGTATTTTGGGAAGGTCATTACGCCAATAATGATAATATTAGTAGTCAATTGGTTAGTTATTTAATCAACCAATTAATCGACCGCTTGCTTAATCAGTCGGTTAAACAATCAATCAGTTGTTTGTCAAAATCCTTTTGTTGCTATTCATGACCTCATCAACTCACTGATTAAAAAGGCGATCGATTAGCTGGTTGATTAAATAACTAACCAATTAACAAATAATAAAGAACGAAACTTAACCAGGGTGTTTGCTTTTTACTGAAGTAATAATCCTCTCGAGATTCAACAAAATTTGTTTCAACACACGAGTTCACATTTAAAGTCTTCCAAACTAAATCCAAAACGAAAAGTGTGTGTGTGTGCGGTGTTACGTATGTATATGTATGTATATATGTCTGTATATATAGTTAAAACAATAGAAAATAGAATAACTGAGGCTACATTCCATCTGAAAACGGGACTGATCTTTCATACATATAACTACAGCTGCAAGAGGATATCTGATTGAATGTGAAAAGTGCATAGAAGCAGAAGAGAATGGTGTTGTTTGGTATGTAAAGAACGATTTGGAATAGCTTATTGAAAGAGTAAACGCATCCCAGATCACAGATGTTGAAGAAAAGATTAAAACTGGCGGAAAGAAAGGTTGACTGACGAACAAAAGAATGTATTGGTCAAGTTAAAAGCGATTTGGGGATGGAGTAGGCCAGAAAACAAAAATCAACGGTGTGGCTAACGAAACTTTCCATGAAGCTTGAAACTGAAGCTTTGATCTTTACAGCATAGATTTTCGAATAAACTATATCAATTTCCAACACAATAATTCTTGCTCATGAATGACTTAAAACCATCAACTAGAAATGATAATAATCAGCAGTAAAGCTTAAAGAAACCATTATAAGGATCCAGCACATATAAAGTATTAGACTAAGTAACTTATAATGATAAGGCCAAATTTTCTAATCTAAGATTATCTGTAAAATACTTAGAGAAGTCAAATTTTCAGGTTAGATAATCTGTTTTGATACTTTAATACAGTGGCTCGGAACCTTTTCTAGATCACAGCCCACTTTCACCGAATGATGTTTTATAAAGGATACCACTCTCCGTGTTTTGACGAAATAAAATCAAATTATTTAATCAAACAACTGATTTTGCACATTGGTTTGTTATCTATATTTTCTGGTACTATCTCATAATTTGCGTAAACTAGTGTCTTCCATGTTGAAATTTTATGAAAATTACTAAAGGCGAGGAGTTATGTGATGAATTACATTCGTCCTTGGGGCATCATCAGTCATATTCTGATAACACAATACCCTGATAACACAATACCCTGCTCATATGTTATTCCCAGCAAAGATTTGTATAATGTATTTAAAAAGTTTAAGTACTCTAACTGGTTTAAATTTTTTTTTTATTCACGACTCTTCTGAACACCTAATGTCCCCGTAATGCCGCCTTTATATTTGTCGCTATAGATTAAGATAATTTGCAAAGATATCTGCCTCGAGTATATGAAATTTTTTGATGCAAGTCTCAATATTTGATTTCATTCTGAGATAATTTTCGAACGCATGTCTCTCCAAAACACACAATTCCTCGTCCATTTCCTATATTATTAGATTGATAAATTATCAAAGCGTGTTGTAGTTTGCAGGAAGAATTTGCGGAATATATGAAAACGGCGAATTAGCGCCTTGTGTTAATGCAATGAGGGGAAAGATTAGGCATGAATATTATATTATATATATAATGCAATATAATTATACTATATAATATTGTATTATATACATGTAGGTATGTATGTATGTATGTATAAGTAAAGAGTGGAATAACATTATTCCATGGTTTACAATTGTTTCAACAACATGAAGTGAACAATTATACATGGATGATAAAGAAGATTTAATCATGCATGTTATGCAATGTATATCACACAATAGCATTGGCAATTGTTTTTGTGGGGGAACCATTTGCATACATACAGACTTACATACATACATGCACATACACACATACACATACATTGATACATACATACATACATACATACATACATACATACATACATACATACATACATACATACATACATGTGTGGTGGGGTGGTTGAAATATCCTTTTTACAAATGTGATTGCTGTAATCTTGTCACAGCAACGAAGCTAGAAATCCTCTTGTTCCCTTTACATTTTGATAGGGATTATTTCTGAAAGAATTATAAGATTGTTAAACATTTTAGCGTTGAAGTCCAATCTTTATATTAGTTCTTCTTTACAACAGAACTCCTCCCAACTGCGTTGCCATGGCTCTCTAAATTACTGTCTTTAGATAAACGACCTGTTTCGAATAACGCATGCAAACTTATGATATTCTTAATATTGTTTTATTTTGTTTGTTTTTTCACTCCTTTTAGCTATATCTTTTTAACATATTACATTTTTAATTATTTCTCTACTACACAGGACTGCCCGCCGAGAAGAAGGAGTGGTATAGAGCAGCCCGTACAGAGATTGAATACAAAAAACTGAGTGATGATACCTGGGAAATCAATGTTGGTATTGTAGGAGTACCCAAGGGAAGAACATTCAAGTTCAAATTCGGTCAGACTTATGAATCAGCTTCCATTGACGGATCTCCGATGCAGGTAAATTACAAAGCTTAATTATAACATTGGTAATTCTATCGATTATTATTATTGAGTGACAGAGCAGAGCATGCCATCAAAGTAACACTGGGATACAAATATACAAAGCCCAGTACATCCATTATGACTACCCGTCTGTTAAGGGTACACCAGGCACATGTATCACAACCATATGTGCGCAAGATAAACAGCTCATGACCTTGCAGGTGAGGCCCAGTTAGATTTTTTTCTTCAGGTCAAGTAGCCTATCCCACTCAAAAAGTCCCTGGATAACGGTTTTTAAGGAGTTTAACAGAACGCTCATGTTCCCAAAAGTGAATTATTGAATTATTCAAACCCCAAAGAATTCCTTTCAACACATGGTTATGATGCTCCCCCACTACTTCTGCTCATGATCAGAGACGCACATATCGTCGGCCACCAAGGGACATGCTCAACTGATTAAGGTCAAACAACTGACAAGCAAATCTGTGGTATTGAGCAGAATATTTGCTGTAGCCCATCTTTTATACCAAGACAAAACATGTACATAACACTTTCAAAGCCAGTGCCTGGTATTGTATCAGGGCATTTATTATTATTATTATTATTATTATTATTATTATTATTATTATTATTATTATTATTATTATTATATTTTACTTGTCGGAGCTCTCGATCTTGCTTGCTCCGGTTAATTCTGTGAGAGCGGACGGCAACATGTCAAAGGTTTCACAAGGTCTCTCGGGTTCTCTTTCCACGAATTATCAGACTTGGTACCTAGATTTTAAATATTGTGGATGATACTCAACAACCAAGTACCAATCTCAAATTCCTCACTGTCCCTAATAGATCAGTTTTTTTTTAGCGTGCTCTATCCTTATGCCAAACCCAATTTCTCCAACATATTTCTCGAACTTCGTTGTTAAAGCTCCGAGTGCCCCTACAACTACTGGGATGACCACGGAAAACCCTCAAATATGAATTAGAAGCAGCTCGAGGGGTATAAACAATATCGAATACACATTCACAAGGTATGTGTTTTGCTGTCTATGACTATATGCAAAATGGTGTAAGAACTATCTGCTGGTATATCCCAACCACGTGATTTTAGGTAGGGTTCACGCCCATTACGCACACCTTGGAAAATGGTCTTTTATTGTTGGCCTGGGTCGACCAATGCCTTGTCAGTGAATTTTATTGCTGAAAACTGTGTCCTGTGTATGTATGTGAGAGCTCGCATGTCTTTGTGTTTGTCTCTATACCGCTTGTCATCCTCCTAACATAACGGTCCGGCAAAAGGGACTGATATAAGTACAGGAGCCGATTTGTCCGACTAAACTCTTCAATAGGTGCTCCAGTATGGCCACACTCCAGTGACTGAAACAAGTAAAAGAGCTGTTATAAAAGTGTGTAATATGTCGCTGTATAGGTGTCTACGAGTGCAGTCATACTTTTAGATATTCGAGATTTGGACATGTTCCAAATTCCATCGTAGAGTGTTATAACTGAAGTCTTGAATCTTTAGTCAGAAACCAAATGAATTAAATTCATTCGGATGTTTTTATCGTGCTTTCATGATTTCATTGTTTATGCAGCTGCTTCTAAAACAGAGCAGAATACCTGCCTAGAAAGCCCTACACAGATGCTTTCTTTCTTATGAATGAATGCATTCGTTTGTATCCGTGTATGTCAGTTAAACGCCGGTAAATACTCGTTCATACAAACGCACAGAAGGTAATAGTTCGCAGAAGTTCTAAATAGTTGCCAGCTTGCCTTTCTTTCTTCTAAAACAGGAAGAATACCAAAGTTCGAAACGTTTCATTTTTTTACCTTTTTCGCTTTCTATAATTCTGCATTCGATTCACAGAAAAGTACTGTTGTATTCTTCTTGTTCTTTTTCTTTATTGGCGAAGCTGGATGTGTTTTGAAACCTCCGTGAGTTTGTGTCTTACCTCTCTTTAGTTTTTGTTGATTTTTCTTGTTCTAATTTATCTCACAATCGACCAGAACCAATAACGACTGATCAACCATTCTTATAATTTCCACCATTACTATTAACAGCAGCACAAATAAAAAAAATAAAAATAACAATTAACAAATCCAAAGTTACCGGTTACGCAAACGCTGTGCGACAGGACGAATGTCACAGGAATTAAAATACGTTAAAAACCTCCTGACAAGGTGTAGCCGAAAGTAGGATTTCGTACTCTAGAGTTTGTCCGACAAGAAGCCAGCCTGAAATCTGTAACTTATAAAACGGTTGGAATAAAAAGCCAGAAAATGGAATCGGCGAACACAAATAGAAAAAAGCTTCTGGCCAATCTGGAGAACTAAAACGTTTGGGAGGAAAATGCTTGTTGTTGTTGTTGTTAAAGCAGAGAACTGACAAAATCGTTAGCACGCCGAGTGAAATGCTTTAGCGGCAATTCGTGTCTTTACGCTCTGGACTGGACTTTGCCTTTCATTCTTTCGGGGTCGATAAAGTAAATACCAGTTGAGCACTGGGGTCAATGTAATCGACTAGTCCCCTCCCACCAAATTTCAGGACTTGTGCATTTAGTAGAAAAGATTATTATTATCATCATTGTTGTTGTTGAGTGAGAGAGCAGTGCATGCCATCAAAGTGACACAGGTAAAATATACGAAGCCCATTATACCCATCATGACTACCCGTCTGATAAGGGTACGCCAGGCACATGCATCACAATCATATGTGCGCGACATGGTAATCTCATATCAAGATAAACAGCGCATGACCTTACAGGTGGGGCCCAGTTAGAATTTTCTTCAGGTCGAGAAGCCCATCCCACTCAATAGGTCCCTGAATAAGGGTTGTTTAATGATGTCTTACGAAACACCCATGTTTCCAGAGGTGAATTATTTAGACCCCAAAGAATTCCTCTCAACACATGATTATTACACTACCCCACTACTTCTGCTCGTAATCAGAGATGCACATATCGTCAGCCACCAAAGAACATGCTCAACTGATTAAGGTCAAACAACTGACAAGCAAATCTGTGGTATTGAGCAGAATATTTGCTGTAGTCCATCTTTTATACCAAGGCAAAACAATATACATGATATCACTTCCAATCAACCATGAGAGCCACTACCTGGTACTGCATCAGGGCATTTATTATTATTATTATTATCATTATTATTATTATTATTATCATTATTATTATTATTTTATGTTTGACTTTTGTTTTGCATTTGTACAAGTTGGATCCAAGTCTCACCCAGAGACCTCAAGAGACAACAAGTTAGAAGTTCATGTAGGTGTTATGCCTAGAGTACCATATATTTGGATTTGTACAGTTTTGTTCAAGTGAATGTTTAAGAAACCATAAGAAAGTTATGTGTTTGCTTTAAAATTTGAGATCACATAGACAGTATTTTACGTAGGATATGGGCAGTTCCCATGAGCACTATCTTTTGAACTTCAGCCATTTTGGGGTTTCCTGGAATCTGATCTAGGTAGTAATCAGCCCGTTTCGCTGTCATTCCCAGGGCACCTATGACAATAGGTAATGTTTTCGTCTTCAGATTCCACATTTTGCTAATTTCTATTTCAAGATCTTTATATTTGCTCAGTTTTTGGTAGGTCTTGACAGATACGTTCATTATTATTATTATTATTATTATTATTATTATTATTATTATTATTATTATTATTATTATTATTCTTTGTCATCAATTTCATCGTCAGCAACATTATTGCTGTCGTCTTATTTTTCCTCCTATTCCTTAAGACGAGGTTTCATCCTATAGTTCCCGTGCTAATGAGGCAGAGATGAAACGAAGGAAACATGTATACTTACATGTGCGTTTACGCATACGTGTGTGTGTCTGTGTGTGTGTGCACGTGTGTCTCCGTGTGCACTCATATGCGTTGTAGCTTCTCAAGGAGATAGTAATTATTATTTCATTCTCTAATTTGTGTACACTTAAGTTTACTGTTTAGATTTTTCCTTTCCGTCAGCAAAATTTAATTGACTATTGAAATTTTATATGCATTTCCTTAATGATCAGCAAATTAGACATTAACTGTGCATCAATAATAATCCAAAATTATGTTTCTAAAGTACGTAACAGATCAAGTACGTAACAGATCAAGTACGTAGTCGTATAGGTAATAAGTTCAAATTTCCTCAATATAAAATCTTCCTCTGTGTGATTACATAAGCCTCATAGACTGAATCTTTAACATCGATCCTTTAGAGTGTCCCTTAATATTTGTTTCCTTCTTTGTAACATCATTTCTAACCAGTTATAATTTTAACGATTAAATACTTATGTCAGATGTATTATGTCTACAGAAAAAGCTAGTAAACTATTCTTGTGCAAAGCTTCATTCAAATCAAAGCATGTTTAAGTGCAAA
>NC_068981.1:178612505-178614547 GCF_001194135.2 Octopus bimaculoides | reverse complement strand
CCGTGTTAGACATGTCCGTTCATCAAACACAGCAACAACAATAATAATAACTACAATAAGGCGGCGAGCGTCTTTACGTTCTGAGTTCAAATTCCGCCGAAGTCGACGGAATTTCACGTATTATTAATCCCAATTGGTTGGGATTAGTTGTTCAACCATGTGGAATGATGATAATGATGATGAGAAGGAGGAGGAAGAGGAGGGGGGATGACGACGACGACGACGATGACGATTATGTTATTGATTGTATAGTTTCCTGCACTTGAAGTTTTGTGTTCCTCTAAGTGATATATAAGTACTCAAACTTGTCTATATTAAAGGCTACATTAAAGATATATACCTTTAGATATATAATCATATTTGGAAGAAAGGATTTTCAGATAATATCTAAGTAAATGGAGGAAGAAAGGGATCAGAATGATAGAGCATAAAGTTATATTTGGTTTTGTTGCTCCAGACTTCGACTTCAAATCCAGCCAACATCAAACCTGTCTTTCGTTCTTTGAGGTTGTGCGAATCTATGTAGATATGTACAAGGTACGTTCAAAAATATACGATTCTATATTTTCCCGCCAAAACTAATGCTGCGCGGGAAAAATCCTTTGGTTGGGAGGTGAGGTCAATTTTCCTGTGCATGCGTGAAAGTTTTCGCGCCAGTGGGCCGCGTCAGTTCCCGTCTGTTACGCCTATAGTACACACGGATACTTTTTGAGCTCACCTCGTATAGCTGGGACAATCTATGTGCAGTCAAACTGCATTGAAATATATCTGGATCGTTCTACAGAAATATAGCTGGATCGGTTTATGTAGAAATATAGCTGGATCAACCTATGTAGATATATAGCGGGGCCAATCTGTGTAGAAATATTGCTGAGTCAATCTATACAGATATATAGCTGGATCAATCTCTACAGAAATATAGCTGGGTCAATCTACGTAGAAATACGGCTGGGTCAATCTACGTAGAAATACGGCTGGGTCAATCTACGTAGAAATACGGCTGGGTCAACCTATGTACATATATAGCTGGGTCAATTTATGTAAAAAATATGGCTGGGTCAACCTATGCAGACAAATATAGCTGAGTCACTATTTGAGAAGCTAGGACACTGTACCAGCAGATCTATACACGTCTAACGATATTCAATATTTGTTCCATGTTGCTCTTGAACTGGATCCTATAATTTCCTTTCATCCCTTCTATCTCGTGCAAAAATATTCTGTTCTCAAGATAAAGCTTCAAATATCCTTTGAAGTTCTATGATCTTTTACTTGAAATTCATTCTTTCGACGTGTTTTTCACTCTGCCTCTTTTAACTCTCCTCCTCCCTCTCCTCCCCCTCTATCTTTCTCCATCTTTTTTATTTATTGGATGGACTATCGATTTATTTATATGTTTTTTTTTCCCTTTTTCTCTCTATCAACATTTTATTCCATGTACCTATAAGTATGTAAGTCTTAACCCAACTTGTTAGATCTCTCTTCTCCCTCTTTCTTTCTCTCTCTCCCTCTCTCTTTCTCTCTCTCTCTCTTTCTTCCTCCAGGCTTCTCTTTATACATATATATATATACATACACACACACACACACACACACACGCACACAGAGATGGCGAGAGAGTATATATGTTCCTCTTTTATAGCTTACTCTCTTTTTTCTCAGCTTCTTAACTTGCTCAACTCTCTCACACCCATATACGCATACACACACGCACACATGCACACGCGCGTGTGTGTGTGTGTGTGTGTGTGTGTGTGTGTGTTTATAAAATACACATACTTTCTTACTTTCTGTTGGTTTGCTTTATTCGCAATTCATATCTATCTGTTCGGCCATTTTCTGTCCGTTTCTTGATCTTTTCTTTACATGCACTATGCACTATGCACTATGCACTATGCACTATGCACTAAGCACGTTAGCATCTCATATGTACGTGTGTAGATGTATATATATATATATATATAAACAATACATGAGTATATGCATATATATGTATATATATATATATATGTATGTATATATATATATATATATATATATAT
>NC_068981.1:178610421-178611154 GCF_001194135.2 Octopus bimaculoides | reverse complement strand
TATATATATATATATATATATATATATATATATGACGACTGCTCCATCTTGACAGACGATAGCCATCCCATCAACAATCCACACATACCATCACGCAGTACAATCATTATATATATATGTATGTATTTGTGTATACTCACGAGTAAATATCTTAACTCATATAGGTATGTGCGTGTGTGCGCATGAGTGTATGCGTTCATGTGTGTACGTGTGTACGTGTGTATGTGTGTGTGTGTTTGTCGGTGCATGCGTGTGTCTGTGAAGATGCGGTTGCATGAAATGCAAAGCGTTTTACTTTGTAAACTCTTTGCATTGAGATAGGAAGCCCCGCAGCCATATTAATCTGATAACTTTGGAGTACAATATAACAACTTAACAAGAAATAAGTAACATTTATTAATAAATTGTCCGTATTGACGTTCGCCATTGCTTTTGTTGGTTCTGTTATTGTATCCATCCTTGCTGTTAATGCTGTTATTGTTGTGGTTATTGTTGTTGTTTAATGTGTATTTTGTGGGGGTTTTTTGTTGTTGTTGTTGTCGTAGTTTTTTTTTTTTAATTGCTGCTGCTGCTGCTATTTGCTCTCGTAAATTGTTGTAGTTGTTGTTCTTTCTGCTGTTTGGTCTTGAAGAGGCTGTTGTTGTTGTTGCTGTTGCTAGAAATGAAGACGATGATGATGATGATGATGATGATGGTGGTGATGATGATGATGATGATGATGATGATGATGATA
>NC_068981.1:178603671-178607255 GCF_001194135.2 Octopus bimaculoides | reverse complement strand
TGTGTGTGTGTGTGTGTGTGTGTGTTTGCGTGTGTCTGTGTGTGTTTGCGTGCGCGAGCGTGTATGTGTGTCTCATTACAAGGCAGTGGTGAGTGGCCGATGAAATGAATTTTCTGGCTGGTTTCAATTACCTGCTGGAAATGTTTTTGCTCATGACGCTAATGCCCTTGACAAAAGGTTTAAGGTAGCGACATACATACATACATACATACATACATACATATATACACACAAAGTACCTGGTGAACACGAGAGACAGTGACGCTCTTGTAATCCCAAGGTGCAACTGCATGTGTAGGCTATGTCATGTCTTTGTGGAAGACATCACGCATGTGATTTGCAACTGTCCTAAAATGTCACGATACTACCTCCTTATGCAGCACGATGTTGTTGCTAAAACAATTTACAATGCTACCCGCAAAAAAGACTGTCCTGAAATATACTTTAAAAATCCCTCTTATGGAATACATTCATAAACACCAAATCAAGGAATACTAATGGAATATTCTCATCAAAACTTCTGTCAAATGTAAACATAACAGGACGGATATTGTTGTTTAGGACAGAGGGGCAAAGGTATGTACCATCACAGAGGATATCTATGGACAACTGCTTCGAAACCTCCAGCTTCTATATCTAGACTACGAATTCATATTCATACCAATAATAATTGGAGCACTAGGTTTTGTTAGTAAATGCTTAATGGAGAATCTGGAGAAACTGGGATTTTCAGAAAGAGAAATCGACTGGCTAATTCATACAAGTGCAATCTGAGAGTGAACAATTAAAATATGCAAGACTTTTCTCAAGTTCCAAATGTGAATTTGTCTGTGTTAACTACATCCCAAAAATGGAGCTTTGTATCTTTGTTGGAAGCCGGCTCCCTCTTCAGTGGAAGATTATAATAATTAAAAAATAAAAGAGACATACATACATACATGCATGCATGCATGCATGCATACTGACTGCAAAGAAAAAGAACCCACAGTATGGTAGAAGCTATAGCCACTCATAATAAGGAGTACCGGTAGAATGTCCCAATGAAAACCTCAATAAAATGTAAACCCAATAGACCTGGCTTTGCGATTTGGGATGGAGAAGAGAAACTGTGTACAGTAGTAGAAATCAGCTGCCCAGCAGATGTTAACAAACAGCTAAAGTTCAACGAAAAAGAAAATTCCTACACTGAACTATTGAGAAATTTACGGTCACTCTACCCAGATTACAAGTTCAGGTTTGTACCTGTAATTATTGGGGCTCTTTGATATGTATCTTTTAGCATCAACACTCTCCATTGGGAAGGCAGACTGAAAGACACTATAGAGCAGCAGAAACACTGATCCCTGAGGATCCGCAAAAATAAGTACTAGAGATCATTGAGTTGCATTCAGAATGTGTTGAGAAGGCACAAATGTTGGTAGCCACCGCGTTAGAACGTTGAACAAAGTGCTTTATAGTATTTAGTAATAGCCCTTTATGTTTACAGTTCAAACCTTAACGAGGTTGTTAAATAAACACTAAGCAAGTTGAATGTAATTGACTCTCCCTACTTCCACCAAAAGTAAATAACAATCCCGTCTGTGTTTATATAAAATAAATCTATAAAATTCAATCAATATTATTACTTTCTCGGCAAAAGGGACCGATATACAAAATGCCAGGCTTAAAAATGTACTGGAGTCGATTTGTTCGACTAAGATCTCTTCAAGGCAGTGCCCCATCACGGCCGCAGTCAAATGACAAACAAATAAAAGTAAGTGTCATCTACTCTAGCAAGTGTCTTCTAGCAAAGCCTCGAGCCGACCAAAGCCTTGTGAGTAGATTTGGTTGACGGAAACTGAAAGAAGCTCGTCGTATATATATATGTATGTATGTGTTTGTTGTTTGTGTCTGTGTTTATGTCCCCGTAACTTGTTCGGCAAAAAAGACCGATATAATAAGTACCAAGCTTACAAATAATAAGTCTTGGGGTCGATTTGTTCGACTAAAAGACGGTGCTCCAGCAAGGCTGCAGTCAAATGACTGAAACAGATAAAAGAATAAAAGAATATATATATATATTTATATATTATTCACTTTGTTAGCTTCTTTCTAACTACAACACCCTACTACCACATTACAATAGTCGATTACAACTTTCAGCCGTTATTGTCGATGAAACTAGTAACATATTGACTTTACTTTTTACTATTTTCATCTTTTTAATTTTCTGCTTTGCTTTTAATCGACAATATTTGCTTCCTTCAGAAAAGAAAACACAAAATTTTCGCAGAAATCCATATCAACGTTGATCTGCATTCACTGTATAGTGTCTGAGTTTCTGTCTTATTGTCTTATTCTGTCAGGCATTTTTTATTTTTTTTATTTTGTCTGTGGGATTCTGTTCTCTTTGTAATTCACTCTCTTGTTTTAGTTCTACATTTTGTTTTATCCCGTTTTCTTTTCTTTTCTCTTCATTTTTTCTCTGCTTGTTTTGAGCATATGTTTTATAGATCTAACTTCTTCGTTCGAACAGTCAGTAGCTTTATTGTCAATCGAGTTATTAATTTTGTTGTTGTTTGATTTTGTGTGTGTGTGTTTGGTCTCGGGATTTTTTGTGTCTTGTGTTATTTTAGTTTTGTGTGGGATGGGAATGGAAGGCGGGAAGGATGCTGGAAGTAAATTTTCACGAGTACAACCAATTAAAAATAAGAATAATTTTACTTTTAGGTGCATAACAAACCGTAACTTTTGCAAAATTCTGACAAAATAATTTGAAAATATGAGACTGAAATAATAATATGAAGAAACAATATGATGCATGAAGTCAGACACTCGCATCTGAGGCAAAAGTGCACATACATATACATGGAAACTCGTGAATGCACACCTGCACTAATACTTAATACATACATACATACATACATACATACATACATACATACATACATACATACATTGTTGTTGTTGTTGTTGGCACTCCGTTGCTTACGACGTCGAGGGTTCCAGTCGATCCGATCAATGGAACAGCCTGCTCGTGAAATTAACGTGCAAGTGGCTGAGCACTCCACAGACACGTGTACCCTTAACATAGTTTTTGGGGATATTCAGCGTGACACAGTGTGACAAGGCTAACCCTTTGAATTACGGGCACAACAGAAACAGGAAGTAAGAGTGAGAGAAAGTTGTGGTGAAAGAGTACAGCAGGGTTCGCCACCATCCCCTGCTGGAGCCTCGTGGAGCTTAGGTGTTTTCGCTCAATAAACACTCACATTCAGAGAAGGTGAATTGCTTAGCTGAGATAGTTTTCGTAAATCAAAAATGCAGTAAATATTACGCATTGTACCTACACCCATCAATAAATGTTTCTGTATATCTTTGACAAGAATCATTCATTGCACAGCAATAATTCAGATGTTGTAAATACTTTGTTCTCATTCTGTTGAGCTGATGAATTAAATACTTAATACGCGGTGGCAACTCCCGTTTCATCTTAATTTCTCTTCGTGAATGAGTGAATGATAGTGTATTCATGTGGCAGACGCGCGCGTGCATATGAGTGCGCGTGTGTGTGTCTGCGATATATATATATATATATATATATA
>NC_068981.1:178601644-178603511 GCF_001194135.2 Octopus bimaculoides | reverse complement strand
GTGTGTGTGTGTGTGTGTGTGTGTGTGTGTGTGTGTGTGTGTGTGTGTGTGTGTGTGTGTGTGTGTGTGCGTGCGTGCGTGCGTGCGCGTTTGTACATGCATACCTTTGTGTGTGTATTTATGTTTGTCCGCGCATGTTTACTCATGATGTAAATTCCCAAGTTTAACAATTTAAACTTGGTGGAAGCTCCGTCCATTAATTCAAAAACTGCTGACAGCCTGCTACCAAACGATGGTACTTGTTAGATTTTTCGTAACATACATCAGCAACTTTATTATATCATATACTAGTAAACGCACCCGTCCTTTGGACGGTTTAAGTTGCTTTGATGGTATTTTTTCACCAAATAATTGAACTATCGAGGTTTATGAGTAGCACAGCAATCTATGTTTCCGATTAACCTAGGAACGGAAAATCAAATTGAAGGCTGGTTATTGTGGAGGCCGTTGCACTTTAATGATCGTAGAACATATAAGTTTGTTCTCTCATTCCCACTTTCGCCTTCACGCTCTTCCTTACTCCCCTTCTCTCTTTCTCGCTCTCTCTCTCTCTCACTCGCTCTCTTCCTCTCTTTCGTTCTGTCTTCTTTTTTCTCTCTCGTTCTCTCTCTTTCTATCTCTCTATCTCTATCTACCCATCCATCTGGAGTGTTTTTTAATTGTATCCTACTACGTATGTATATGTGGAGGCGCGTGACTTGGTGGTTAGAGCGTTGGACTCATGATCGTAAGATTAGGATTTCGATTCCTGGACCGGGTGATGGGTTGTATAATCAAGAACTTCATTTTACGTTACTCCAGTCCACTCAGCTGGTAAAAATTAATAATCCTGCAACAGACCAGCACCCCATTCAGAGCGGAATATATATATACACCAGAGAAACCGAAAAACTGGCCCGGCCCTATGCTCTCTACGGAGTTATGTGGAGTAACCATGTGTGTGTGTGTAAATATAAAGCGTTATAATTTTCGTGAAATCTGTCCGTCTGTGACATAACTTCCGGTTTGATTTGCAACTTCCTCCCCCCCCCACACACACACACACATATTTCTCTTTCCCCCTCTCTATGCTTGTTTATATGCGTGTATTTCCACAGACACATACATTTTTTGTTACAGATTAGGTTTGTTTTGTATCGGAAATTTAATTTATAGAAAGA
The DNA here is from genome assembly GCF_001194135.2 of Octopus bimaculoides. Taxonomy (NCBI): domain Eukaryota; kingdom Metazoa; phylum Mollusca; class Cephalopoda; order Octopoda; family Octopodidae; genus Octopus; species Octopus bimaculoides. Next base: position 178,602,351 of record NC_068981.1, on the reverse strand, counting down.
TTAGAAGAAAACTCTTTCTATATGGCAGGGGGGATAATTAAAATCCATCTTTTGGAGAGGGACATAATTTATTTAGTTAGATAGGCAAACAGAGAGATAGATTACGACTGATAGAAATATATCGACAAAGTTCAAATTGACGAAGTTCTAATCAAACTTATACATCTCATCAAACCAATCGGGAACAAAGACAGCATCTCTTAGAACAGTTTTGATTTTCTTCTGTGATTAGACTGGCGATTGGACAATCATAGTTCTTTATAAAAGAAAGAAAATAGGTTTATACACGCCTGAATAGATCCTGACTTAACAATGAACAGTGAAACAGTGAGTTGAGAGTTAGATGTATCATTACGTATGATGTCTTTCTGAAACATTCCGTATTTTTGTGTACGAGAAAAAAAAACCCATAGAGTACTGAACCATGCTAACAGCTGTGTCTTGTCTAGTTTGATAGGTTGAGATGAGGCATTTCGCTTTATAAGCAGAAAGCAGACCACATTTTCTTCCCGTGTCGCAATAAGTTTTATCAAATATGTTTGAAACTTCACAAATTAAGACTGAGTAGTCAACCCAATTCTGCTGTGCGCATTTATTCACGCGCGCGCACTTATGCACACAAACACTCTCTCTCTAGATATATATATGTTTATTGTTAAATATATACACACACACACACACACATATGTATACATATATATATATAT
>NC_068981.1:178598300-178601331 GCF_001194135.2 Octopus bimaculoides | reverse complement strand
AAAAACCTACGTTCAACTGATGATTTTCGTTATTTGCAGCAGAAGTGGTGTTAGTTCATATTAACAATCTGTATATTATACTTAAAGCATATACACTGTTGAAAACCTTCTAAATTGAACTATTTGTCTCGAGAGAACATCTCTTATAGACGTATAGTGTAAAAAAAAAAAAAGAATTATATCAGCCATAGATGAAATTCATCTAGCAGCGGCCGTGACATAGCTAAATCCAAATTTTTGTTTCTTTGAGTTTTATCAGTAGCAAGCACCGCATGCTGAGCGAAAATCGACTTTGTGTTTTTTAGTTAATTATTTTAAAATTGTCCTGTGCCGTCAATACAATTTATTAGTTTATCCACGTCCATCGATTGCCTCTGATATCTTAAGACTGTTTGTTAGCATGCTGCCTTCGAGTTCCGCACTTGTCCAATCTCTTAAAGGCAAGGGACACTGTTAGTGATTCGCCACGATGCAACGTAAACAATTTTAAGAGAGAGAGGTGGGGGAAAATTGTCCTAATACTTGTCTGATACTAACAACATCGATTTTCCGGAACTTTTGGTTCGAAAGCCTTTCTTGCTAACTGATCTTCCCGAACCAAGTGTCGTCCGCTTGGTCAACATACTCTAATTGCTTTCAAATTTTGGCACAAGGCCAATATGAGTGTAAGTCGAATACATCAATCCCAGTGCTCAACTGGTACTTATTTTATCGATCCCCGAAAGGATAGCAGGCAATTTTATCGATCCCGAAAGGATGAAAGGCGGAATTAGAACTCAGAACGTAAAGGAAAATGCCGCTAAGCATTTTGCTCGGCGTGCCAACGATTCTGCCAGCTCACCGGCCTACAACACACTCTAAATTAAACAAATATTAAATTTTACTTAAAAATACAGGTGCCTGTATACATTAGTATGAAAGATACAAGTTTATTGATATTGTTCTGTGCAGGGTACACATCTGCAAGATACCAGTAAACTAGGATGGCGGCCGCGGGAAGTTGAAGTTCCTGCTCGTAAATTAATGAGGGAAGTCGGTGTTAAGAAAGATCGAAGACAAAGTCGACCTTGCTGGATATGAGCTGAGTATGCAAAAATAGCTAGAACAATAACTAAAAGGAATTTTTTTGCCCGTTGCGCTCCGCTTTGATATTTTTAGTTGTTAAGTCAATATATTTTCCATTTGTTTTTTTATCTTTACACCGTATGTCAATGTAACTAATTTACATGCATCAAAATAATGAACACCATTGGTAACCCCACCACTAACATTCCAATCCTCGTTGAATTAAAATGATTACATCTTTGAGTGTTTTGCGCATTTATTTATTATTACGCGTGGTTAAGGCAAAATGCTCCGGGCAAAATGCTCAGCAGCATTTCATCTATCTTTACGTTATGAGTTCAAATTCCGCTGAGGTCAACTTTGCCTTTCATCTTTTCGGGGTCCATAAAATGAGTACCAGTTGAGAACTGGAGTTGATGTAATCAACTTAGCCCCCCACCCCCACCCCCCGAAATTGCTGGCTTCGTGCCAAAATTTGTGATCATTATTACACGTGGTTCACAAAAAGATCGTTTTAACTTCTTGCAACATTTTTATTTCTCCATCGTATAAAGACGACAGAATCGTAAGCACCCCGGGGACAATACTTAACAGCATTTCGTCCTTTGGTCGACCCAAGGCTATAGTAGAAAACACTTGCCCAATGTGTCACGCAGTGGGACTGAACCCAGAACCATGTGGTTGGTAAGCAAGCTACTTACCACACAGCCTCTCCCGCGCCTATATTTACTGCTAATGATAATAATCCTTTCTACTGGAGGCACAAGTCCTCAAATTTGGGGGAGGGGGACTAGTCGATTACATCGACCCCCAGTGTTTCGCTGGTACTTAATTTATCGACCCCGAAAGGATGAAAGGCAAAATCGACCTCGGCAGAATTTGAACTCAGAACGTAGCGATGGGTGAAATACTGCTAAAGCATTTCGTTCAGCGTGCTAACGATTCTGCTAGCTCGCTGTCTCACTGCTGCTGCTGCTGCTGCTAATAATAATAATAATAATAATAATAATAATAATAATAATAATAATAATAATAATAATAATAATAATAATAATAATATTTAATAATAATAATAATAATAATAATAATAATAATAATAATAATAATAATAACAATAATAATAATAATAATAATAATAGTATCTATATGAATATTCATTCGAATATTTACTCATTTAAAATGAATTTATGCACTGAAATTGTTTTGAATTTGGCGCGAGCCTGTTCAAGGCTTAACGAACACAATGAGGCGAGTAGGATTTTAACACTGAGTAAGACCAGCTGAAGAGAATTGAGGAGTAATCCAGAATTCGAAATCATAATACAGGTATATCTATTACCTAATTCTACAGCTTTCAGCTGAGTTAAAATGTAAATTTTTCTCTGCTCGTTTGCCCGATTTCTGTTGGTCGGTTATGATTTTCAGGGAGTTTGGTGGTTTATTTGAGTATTTTAACTCTTATTTCTAGCAAGCTTGTACTTCATGTACTCTCTAATATAATTATTTATCAATTATAAAATTCTATATATATATATGTGTGTGTGTGTGTGTGTGTGTGTGTGTGTGTTTGTGTTTGTGTGTGTGTGTGTGTGTGTTTGTGTTTGTGTGTGTGTGTGTGTGTGTGTTTGTGTTTGTGTGTGTGTGTGTGTGTGTGTGTGTGTGTGTGTGTGTGTGTGTGTGTGTGTGTGTGTGTGTGTCCTGTCACATTGGGAGATGCCAAAACGTCATGACCAAATTCCTATTTCTCTGATGCGTTTGCGACATTGTTTTTGTCTTTTTGTTTTTGTTTTTTTCCCCATTTTTACAGAAACGTATTTCGTGTTTAGGTGAAAGCAAGCAGCTAGTCATCCACACCATTGACTTGCGACACTTGTAGGCAGCAATATAAAACAAAAACCAAATACTAAGATGGTGGCCAGAATGTATGAATTGTGTTTTATGACGTCACTCTTTCGTAGCTTGTTTA
>NC_068981.1:178591852-178594413 GCF_001194135.2 Octopus bimaculoides | reverse complement strand
TTTTTTTTTTTTTTTTTTTTTTTTTTTTTTTTTTCCTTCCTTCCCCCTCCCAAAAAGAAAAGCTCTACATTGTATTTGTCCCATCTTCGTTGAGCCCTGTGTGGCTAATAAAAGAAACATACATACATAAATAGATAGATAGATAGATAGATAGATACATACATACATACATACATACATACATACATACATACATAGACAGATAGATAGACAGACAGACAGACAGACAGACAGACAGACAGATAGATAGATAGATAGATAGATAGATAGATAGATAGATAGATAGATAGATAGATAGATAGATAGTCAATTCAATAAAAGACAAAGCGATCTAAAAGAAATATGCGTGGTCATACATCGAGTGAGAAACATGAATGGCATGTTAAAGCTGGTGGTGGGCGATTCGTGAGAAGTCAAACTTATGGAATTGTAGGCTGGCATATTTACTTTGATACCAAATATTAAATATGTGTGTGTTTATGTGTTTACGAATGCGTGGCTTGCGCCTTGTTTCTGTTTTTTTGTTGTTGTTTTTTTTATATGAGATTATGTTTGCCTATAAAATTATACAATGCTCCATTATGAGCTTTCGTAATTATTTTACAATTTTTGTTTGGCTCTTAATTACAATTTACGTTGTTGTTGTTGTTGTTGTCATTTAGACATTTAGACACCTAGTCCAGTGTTCTTCCTGAGGCAAAAAATTGTGAAGATTGATAAGAGGGTGGACAAATTACCTTGCTATCATACTGGATCAATTTAGGGCGGCGAGCTGGCAGAATCGTTAGCACACCGGGCAAAATGCTTAGCGGCATTTCATTCGTCCTTGCGTTCTGAGTTTAAATTCCAATGAGGTCGAATTTGCCTTTCATCCTTTCTTGGTTGATAAAACAAGTACCAGTTGATCACTGGGATCGACTTAATCGACTCACTCCTCACCGAAATCGCTGACCTTGTGCCAGAATTTGAAACCATTATATTAGATCAGTTTTAAGGCAGCGGACCGGCAGGATCGTTGGCACGCCAGACAAGAAACTTAACAGCATTTCCTCCGTCTTTACGTTCTGAGTTCAAATTCTGCCAGGCTCCACTCTGTCTTTCATCCTATCGGGGGTCGATAAAATAAGTACTAATTGAGCACTGGCATCGATGTAATCGATTAGCCCACCACCCCCTCAAAATCTGCTACACTTGTGCCAAAATTTGAAACCATTATATTGGGACAATTTCGTTATCGCGCCAGATAAAATACTTAACGACAGTTCTTTCGGTTTTCCTTTCAGAGTTCATCGGTTTTCCGTTCAGAGTTCATCCTTTCTACTAAGAGAAAGTATTATATTAGATCAATTTCATCAAATTAACCTTTTGCCTGTACAAAGTAATATAAAGCTTTCCCTTTATATATATTATAGTCCTGAGTTATTGTAGTGGTTGAAAAAACAAATGGGAAAATGTATCATATATGATGCATGGAAGTCAAGGAAATATGTCTTGTGTATCACATGGGAGACACAGGACAGGCTAAGGGTTAAGATGGTTTTAAACGTGTTTAATAGCATAGCGAGAAAGGAATTGCATACATACAAAATATTTTCTATTCCCATGAATAAAGTGGTGAGGCAAGATAGTTCACTAATATTTTCAGTTTGAAAACTTCTTCCTTATTTGGCCCCGATCGAAAAGCATATGTATGAGAGAAGATACTCTGACTATGGCCACTGTGTATGTTATTTAAGCATACTGTGTTCAGGACTGCTCCAATCAATCTGTTCCTTTACATATATATATATATATATATATATATATAAAATAATTAGTTTTTATCAGTTGAACTCGAAGTAGACAAAGCTAATCCAATATTTAATGCTATTATACATAGCTTTATCTACTTCGAGTTCAACTGGTAGAAACGAATTATTTCATGTTCAATCGAAGTTTCAAAATTCTTATGACGTAGCTCTGAATGTGCAAAGTTATGATCAAGGCATTCTAGCCTCGACTATTTCATCTTTTCTTCGGGATTACACTTTACTTAGTTTCCTTTATCAAACAGTGAGTTGAAGAAGCCGTTCCTTTCAGTTCGGAAACTTCGTAGAAGCGCCTTAAGATCTTTCATTTACATTTGATTATATATGTATGTATGTATGTATGTATGTATGTATGTATGTACGTATGTATGTATATGTTATTATTATTATTTATTCATGCGCCCTTTTAAAGCCTAGCCAGGCTCATGGGCCCGGTTTCCCGGCTTTTATGGCGTATGTGTTCCCCCTGGCAGCTGGACGGGACGCCAGTCCATCGCAGCTTTACTCAAGACACAGGAAGAAAGAGTGAGAGAAAGTTGGAGCGAAAGAGTACAACAGGGGTCACCACCACCACCACCCCCTGCCGAAGCCTTCGTGAAGCTTTAGGTGTTTTCGCTCAATAAGCACACACAACGCCCGGTCTGGGAATCGAAACCGCGATCCTCCGACCGCGAGCCCGCTGCCCTAACCACTGGGTCATTGCGCCTCCACACACACACACACACACACACACATATATATACATATATATAT
>NC_068981.1:178589198-178591839 GCF_001194135.2 Octopus bimaculoides | reverse complement strand
GGGGGGGGGGGTACTCTTTTATTCTTTTATACGTCTCAGCCCTAAGGTTGTGGCTTTGCTGGAGTACCGCCATTATACTTTTCAACAAAGTTAAATGTATATTGTATCTACCTTGAATAGGTTTCTTCTTCTTCTTCTTCTTCTTCTTCTTCTTCTTCTTCTCTGTAGAACGAAATATGTGCCAAAGAGTCGTCCAATCAACATATCAATGCTATTATATATTTTTTCCATTGTCCTGCATTCGTTGACAGTTTATATGAAATTTGGATCTACTTGGAAGAAACAATAAAATATTGAAAAAATACGTATAGCTAAGACTTTAACTTGAGGGTTCAGTTATTAACATGGATCCACTACGTGCCATCTAACGCCTGAAAATGCAAGACTAAATCAAATATGAAATAATAATTATATCTCTGCATCATGATGTAGGTGGCTCGCCATGAGATCCTGTCAAACTCTACTTCACGTGTTGCGTATTAAATGCTTAAACATTAGAACGTTTAGTATGTGTTCAATCCAAGTCAATACTAGTAAACCTCAGTTGATAAAATACAGATGTATGCATTAGGGTATATGTGTGCGTGAGTGTGCACGCGCGCGTATATGTAAAAGTGTATGCGCGCGCGCGCGCACTAATTCGCGCGAACCGGTTGTTAAAATCTTCTTTATAAAAATGAAGCAGTCACAGACTTTCGCCAAACGTTGTACAGAAATCTACTGAAGAAAGTTTTAATGCCAAACACGTCACATTGTCAGTTGGCCCTTCAATGTCTTTTTAAATATAATTAATCGCTTGTTTGCTGCATTTGATCTTGAATTTCCATATTTAGTTCATAAGTAAAATTTATTTGTTGTGAGTGTTCATATCGATGTACGGATGGATGTTCGAGTGTATGCAACTGTGTTTCCATTTATGCGCCTGCACACACGCTTATCATTTGCTACATAAGCGCCATCAACCATTCCATCTTTAATCTGTAATATAACTGTATTTATCACTCCTGCTTCATGTATTGTATCTATTTCCCTCCCTGTTTCCTATTGGCTTACCACAGCGTTTTAACTTGTTGTCTTAACTATAATTATTTTCATGGGAAGTCGAGAGTAGTAGAGTCTTTTTGGCCAAGTAGCCGACCATTGTCCTTCGTTCAACTCACCTCCGTGGGTTCCCACCATTTCAAAGTATCTCTCTTTCTTGGACATCCTTCCATGTCCCCACCAAATTAGTTAAGTGAGCCTATTGCTAAAATGTTAGCAGCCTGCTATTGCATACATACATACATACATACATACATGTATGTATGTATATACATACATGTATGTATATACATATATGTATGCATATATATATATATACACATATATATATATATACATATATATATATATATGTGTATATATATATACATCATTAAATGACTACAGGAGTTATCCGTGAGCTACTTCTAGTTTCATGCTTGAACAGTGTGTGCGTGTTTGTAGGTGCGTATGTGTGCACGCACATATAAACATGTATGTATGTATGTATGTATGTATGTATGTACGCGGACGTGCACACACTCATGATTCTTGCAGAAGCCGTCATATTTATAAGAGGTGAGGATTTTTGTTCTATTCTGCTTTATTCTGTTACATTTAGGCTTAGACATTTTGTAAATGCATTAACAATATTAGAGAGCTGAACACACATGCTTCGCGAACGTCTGTACGTGTGCGTATATGTGTATCTATATTTGTATGTACGTATGTGTATGTATGTATGCATGCATGCATGTGTGTATGTGACTATTCTTAATCTACTACTGACTATAGCTAATCTACGTCATTGCGAATTACAATATAGACATTCGATTTTGATTGAAAATATCTCAGAATGTGCCAGGTCAGACTGACATCCTTTTTCCGCTATGCTTTTCAAATATGTGATGCTGCATCGATTATCAGATTCGCGCACATCTATACACGTATTCTCAAGAGAAGGAAAACATTATGCTAAAAGGAATCCTTTGTATAAACATGAGACCATTATGCACTCCATACGTAAACTTTTTTGTGAATGAACATAATCAATAAATTGGAAGCAGACGTCGAAGAGTAAGAAATAAGCTTCTAACAAACTAAACTCTTAAATTGCAGTCACTTCACCTACTCCTCTTCATGCGCTGTATGCTCCGGGAAAAAGAGACATGCTTGTTACAGTGTTTCCCTAGCCTCGTCTGTAAAACTTACCACCGTATACACATTGTATCAAGAACTTAATGAGGAGGGGGTAGACTAAAAGATATCCTGCTTGGGGATAAGACTCAGTTTTATTCTACTTATACTTCATTTAGTCCGGCAGGGGATGGTGGCGAACCCTGCTGTACTCTTTCGCCACAACTTTCTCTCACTCTTACTTCCTGTTTCTGTTGTGCCTGTAATTCAAAGGGTCAGCCTTGTCACACTGTGTCACGCTGAATATCCCCGAGAACTACGTCAAGGGTACACGTGTCTGTGGAGTGCTCAGCCACTCGCACGTTAATTTCACGAGCAGGCTGTTCCATTGATTGGATCAACTGGAACCCTCGACGTCGTAAGCGACGGAGTGCCAACAAACTTCATTTAGACCTTTCGAAAAGACATACACGTCACATTTGCC
>NC_068981.1:178583351-178588690 GCF_001194135.2 Octopus bimaculoides | reverse complement strand
TCTCTCTCTCTCTCTAAATATATATATATATATATATATATATATATATATTTAGTGAGTTCATAAAAGAAAAACGACAAAAAAACAACAAGAAAATCAACAACGCGAGGACGTGATACAGATATTGTGTTACTGGACGCTCAGGAAAGGAAAGAAAGAGAATTTGACGTTTCGAGAGGAGCTCTTCGTCGGAAATATAGAAAAGTCCAAAGAAGGGAAGACGGAGGAAGAAAAAATCGCCAAAGATATACACGAGGTTACATTGTATATATATCGCTCTCTCTCTGACTATCTCATAGAAATAAAAATATAATGTCAATGTTCATACTTAAACTTTTACTGCACTAAAAATTTTATTTACCTTTAACAGCGGATAGCAGTTTTATATACTAGTTTATCTTTTGTTGAGGAATGTTATGTTTGAAACTATTTTCTGCTGGGATGTGTCAAGTTTATTAAGGCAACGTGACTAGCGGAAAATACTAATTCTATTTATTTGGAAGATATTTAACATCATTACTGGAACAACCCATGAAATTTAATTCCGCAGTTAAAAGGGTAAATGTTACTTGAAGACGGAGGCTGGCAGAATCAGTAGAACGCCGCAGAAAATGCTGTATGGTATTTAACTACACCCCTTTACGTTCTGAGTTCAAATATTAGTGGAATTGACTTAGAATTTCTCCTCTTGTTGCGGATGAAAACTGTTCCTATAATGCATATTGGCAATCGATTCAATCGATTATACTCCTTTCCAATAAATTTATGTTCATGTGACAACGTAGGAAAAGCGATAGTTTTAAGTTGGTTTTTCCTGATTTGTTTCTGAAATCTTTAAGTTGGGTGTAGGTACAACGTCATCTTATTTCATTTGAATAACAAACTCTTTATCCAGTTCAATATTTCCCCAAGACTCTTGATGAAGGCTGGAAGGTTTATCAGCCGAAACGTTGTGTTAGCAACAAACAAGATGAGGACAAAATCCGTCAAAATATAAATAATGTAAAAACTGTAAACTCTGTAAATTCTTTATCGTCTGACAATTATCCATACGAAGCAAAAATGAAATTTGGTTGATAACAGTGAGAAAAGAAAATATCTGTTTACTATTTCTTTTTTCTCAAACTTCATTTCCTTATTTTCTTTATCTTTTACTTGTTTCAGCCATTAGACTGCAGCCATATTGGGCCACTGAAATCGCCCGCCACCATTCCATTTTTTTTTTAATTTATTCTATTGGTGTCTTGCCGGACCGCTAAGTTACGGGGACGCAAAAGAAAACAGACACTGGTTGTCTAGCAGTGTGGGGGTAAATACTGACATAAAGACACACACACATATGCGTATACACACACACACACACACACACACACTCACACACACAAACACACAACGGGATTCCATATAGTTTTTGTCAGCCAAATTCACTCATAAAACTCTCTCTCATAAGGCTTTGGTTTGCCAGAGGCTATAGAAGACATTTGCCCAAGGTACTGAGCAGCGGGATTGAACACGAAACCACGTAGCTGCAATGCGAGTTTCTTAACCACACACCCATATCTGCGCCTGTTATGTATTAGTCAATCTTCAAATTTACTAGAAGACACAAAAAAAAAGAAAACACTTTGCTTTTCATATACATTTAATAATCAGTCAATCTTTATAATATTTTGGTGAGAACCACTTCTAAATAGGTTTTAAGAAAATTCAGACATTGCATTAATTCAGATATATTTCAGTTCTAATCAATTAACTTTACTTCAGCCTTAGTCATTTCTAAATGTTTTCTCCGTCAATTTTCTTTTGATGATTGCTTAAGTTTTCAGGTCAGTGGAGATATCACCTTTATCTGTCACAATGGTTATGTTACGACTTCTCACAGTTCCGACCTCTTCAAAATTATTTAGATATTTATATTCTACTTTAGGTGAAACGTGGGTAGTTGAACTACGTATTGTTGTTGTTGGCACTCCGTCGCTTACGACGTCGAGGGTTCCAGTTGATCTGATCAACGGAACAGCCTGCTCGTGAAATTAACGTGCAAGTAGCTGAGCACTCCACAGACACGTGTACCCTTAACGTAGTTCTCGGGGATATTCAGCGTGACACAGTGTGACAAAGCTGACCCTTTGAATTACAGGCACAACAGAAAAAGGAAGTAAGAGTGAGAGGAAGTTGTGGTGAAAGAGTACAGCAGAGTTCGCCACCATCTCCTGCCGGAGCCTCGTGGAGCTTTAGGTGTTTTCGCTCAATAAACACTCACAACGCCCAATCTGGGAATCGAAATCGCGATCCTATGACCGCGAGTCCGCTGCCCTTACCACTGGGCCATTGCGCCTCCACATACGTATTGTATACCAAGACATAAGAAAACCGGTTTGAGCTAGTATACTTATACTAACTGAATTAATGTAGTACTTATTCTATCTAAATTGACAGGTCTCCATGCCAGGCACCCAACAGTTACACTTACAACGAGAGTGTTTCGATTCTTAAGTTTATTGAATCGGATGAAGTAAAATGGTTTTAAGTTTTAGCACAAGGCCAGTAATTTTAAGGGAGGGGGTTAAGTCGATCGCATCGACCCGAGTGCTCAAATGCTACTTATTTTATCGACTCCGAGAGGATGAATGGCAAAGTTAACCTTGGCAGCATTTGAACTCAGAACGTAAAGCCGGACAAAATGTTTCTAAGCAGTTTAACCAGCGTGCTAACGATTCTCGATTCTACCAGCTCACTGCCTTAAATTGTGCTAAGTAAAATAATGAGTAATCAAAGTGAGTTAAAATAAAAGTGGATTGAGGCTTAGGGAGTTTTTTGTTTCTTTTTTGCTTCTTTTTTTTATTTTGTATCTATGCCCCAAGGCGGATAAAACTTTGTATTCAGGATGTAACTGACACTGTATGGATAGTCGGCGATACAGACAGAATGTGAAACAATATTAGTCGGTGAGTTTTCTGAATATAACTAACATTAAATATATTACTGATCATGTCTGGCCTTTTTTCTTTTATCCTTTATTCGAAAGCCGTTAAATCATTCAATCGGAAAACATTTTCTATTGTTAATATAACTGACTTTACAGAGATATCTGATGCTATTGAATATGAAGCAACATCCGGTGATGAATTCACTCAATATAACTGGCGTTGGATAGATAACTGGTGATCACTAATTGAATACGAACTAACATCAGCTTGTAAAACTTCAATTAAAATTTTCACACCAGAACCAAATTGTTCAAACGATAAATTCATAAAAGAAAGATTCGCTAAATAAGCATTGTATTCTCTCTTCGAGGCATAATTCTGGTTGGTTCGAAATCCCAAAATAAAGTTGATTCTGAGACAATTATCTTTACGAAAAAAAAAATAGAAACACAGCAGTAAATACAAATGACTATTTAACCGTATACTTAGCTTTTTTTCCAATCTATTTCAGCTTTTACAACTCATTCCGTTTCGATATTTCACTCTCCTCAGGACAGCGATCTGGCAGAAGCGTTAGCACACCGGGCAAAATGCTTAGCGGCAGTTCATCCGTCTTTACGTTCTTAGTTCAAATTCCGCCGAGGTCAACTTTGCCTTTTATCCTTTCGGGATCAATAACGTAAATGCAGTTCAACACTAGGGTCGATGTAATCGACTTATCCCCTCCTCCGAACTTGCTCGCCTAGTGCCAAACCTTTGAAATCAATATCTCTCTCTAAGACGGCAAACTGACAGAATTGTTAACACGCCGGACGAAATGCTTAGCGGCATTACGTCCGTCTTTATATTCTTAGTTCAAATTCCGCCGAGGTCAACTTTGCCTTTCATCCTTCCAGGATCGAGAAGTTAAGTACCAGTTGAACACTGGAGTCGATGTAATAGACTTATTCCCTCCCCGAGAATTTGAAATCAATTATTATAATAATTAACAACAACACTAATAATAATAATGAGTATGAGAAACTCTTTCCTTATTATATATTGTATCTACAGGCAAACATAGGCTAAGACTAAATCCACAGCCACAGACGAAGCTTCATGGGGTATAATGCGCATTTAGCGCACCGCTGCTGGACGATTTTTTTATATGTCTGCTACTTATATAATTTTGTGTTTTATAACACTGTACGTCCATAAGAGATATTGTCTCAAGACGAACGTCGCAATTAATTAAGCTTTAAATGATGCATCGGCATTAAATGTGGTGCACAATTTGCTACTTTAAATTAGTACTGCCTCTGCCACGTGGAGGCACATGGCCTAGTGGTTAGAGCTGTGGACTTGCGGTAGAGGAATCGCGGGTTCGAATCTCAGACCGGGCGATGTGTGTGTTCATGAGCGAAACACTTAGGCTCCGGCAGAAGGTAATGGCGAACTTCGGCTGACTCTTTCGCCACAACTTTCTCACACTCTTTCCTCCTGTATCGAACAGCTCACCTGCGACGGACCGACATCCCGTCCTGTCGGGGAACCTCTACGCCAATAAAACTGAGAAACCGGCCCTTATGAGCCAGGCATGGCTCGAGAAGGAAGAAGCAACAACGACTGCCTCTGTCACACAAATTTTTATACAGCTTGCCAATTAATTGCGACATCAGTGATTTTTTCAATCATTGTTTTACTATATCAGTAGCGGTGAATTTTGTCTTATCATGTGGTCACCAGAGGATACCTGCTACTGACGAAGCCAAAAGAGATATAAAGGCGCATTTAGCAATGCTACAATCGCTGTTGAACGACTTTTGTTTGCAATAGATATATTTTCGAGTTTTTAACGTAGTACGTCCTTGTACTATCTTGAGATGAATATCGACTTTCAGCGATGAATCTGTTTTAGGAATGATATATAGATTGGGATATATGTATTTGTATGTGCGTGTGTGTGTATGTGTGTGTGTCGCTGTGCATGTATGTACATATGTATGTATAAAAAAGGGTCACAGGTTCTTCCCGAGCCATAAGGCCGATTTCTTGGATTCAGTAGCGTTTATATTCTCCTCTTTATGAGACACCTGTCTGTTGCAGCGTTACTCATCTTTGCTATTGAGTAGACTGGAGCGACGTGCGACGAAATATTTTGCCCGAGAATACAACGCATATCCCGGTCCGGGAATCGAAGTTGCAATCTTAAAATCATGAGAACAAATCCTAAACGCTAAGTCACATACCCCCCCCCACACACACACACACATGCATGTGTGTGTGTGTGTGTAATGCCCTTTATATAAATATAAACGAATAATTATATTCTTGGGAATAGAAATTTCCCTTACGAACTTTTTTACACACTGGCTTCTTGATAAAATTCCTGTAAAAGAGTTTTATCCCTTTTTGAATTTATATATACAT
>NC_068981.1:178581993-178583128 GCF_001194135.2 Octopus bimaculoides | reverse complement strand
TATATATATATATATATATATATTGACGCAGGTGTAGCTGTGTGGTAAGAAGCTTGCTTCTCAAACACATCGTTCTGGGTTCAGTCCCACTGCATAACACATTGACCTTCTACTATGACCTCGGGTCGACCAAAGCCTTGTGAGTGGATTTGGTAAACGGAAATTGTCGCATGTGTGTGTGCGTGTGTGCGTGTGTCTGTGTGTTTATGTGTGTGAGTGTGTGTGTGTGTTTGTATCTTTGTGTCAGTGTTTGTCCCCCACCACAGCTTAACAACCGGCCCAAGAGACAGATAGAATACATACCAAGCTTTAAAAAAATAACTGGTGGCGTCGATTCATTCGATTAAAAAATTCTGCAATGTGGTGCCCCAGCATGGCCGCACTCTAATGTCTAAAACAAGTAAATGATAGAGACGCACGTGGACTGTTGTCGATTTTTCCTTGTTTTTCCTTCTTTCTCTTTGGACTTTCATGTTTCCGACGAAGAGCAATGCTCGAAACGTATATTTATTATACGTAGGGAATGTATTTGTAAGGTCAAATGACCTTACAAATACATTCCCTACTTTTAGGTCACTTTAAATAAAACCCTCAATACAATAGCACTGTGTACAAATTCTATACTTGGAATGACCAATTTTAAATACTATTGGAATTTACTCACAAGGTATTGGAATCTTATATGTATACCATTCTGCCTAAATAATGGATCTACAAATGCAATATCCCTGCATATCTCACATCTGTTTTCATTCCTCCACTTCACTCTCTATTTCGTATTTTATCTAAATTAACTATTGCTTAACTATTTTCTCACACCGTCTCCGATGAGGGGATATAATAAATATCCTGGAAACAGCTGTAAGACCTTCTATTTATAAATGTTCTAAAATCTTCACAGCCTTGGGGTTTTTTTATCTCATTCTAGGAAAAAAAATTTTTTTATATATACACATGCCGATATATGACCTACGTTGGACTCCTTATTCGCATAATCACCGAACCTGGAGCTTAACTATGGTCTATCCATAGCACTTACTCACCATTACCTGACACCTTTGGGTCTTATTGACACCATTACCTCTCATAACCTATATATATACATATATATGTGTGTGTGTGTGTGTGTGTGTGT
>NC_068981.1:178580513-178581561 GCF_001194135.2 Octopus bimaculoides | reverse complement strand
ATACTTCGCAGCATTTCCTCTGATTTATGTTCTGAGTTCAAATTCAGCCGCGGTCGAGTTTTCCTTTAATCATTTCGAAGTTGATAAACGAAATACCGGTTGAGCACTGGGGTCAATGAAATCGACTAGTTCCTTCCCTCCCTCAATATTCTTTTCTACTCTAGGCACAGCGCCTGAAATTTTGGGGGAGGGGCCAGTCGATTAGATCGATTCAGTGCGCAGCTGGTATTTAATTTATCGACCCCAAAAGGACGAAAGGCAAAGTCGACCTTGGCGGAATTTGAACTCAGAACGTAAAGACAGACGAAAAACCGCTAAGCATTTCGTCCGGGGTGCTAAAGTTTCTACCAGCTTGCCGCCTTGCCTTCCCTCAATATAGCAGGCTTTGTGCCTATAATAGAAAGGATTGCTTATTTTTAATAGAAGACGGTGAGAATCGTTACCACATCGGACAAAATGCTTAGAGGGTCTTCATCCATCTTTACGTTCGGAGCTCAAATGCCGCTGAGTTTGACTTTGCCTTTCATCCTTTCGGGGTTGATAAAATAAGTACTAATCCAGCACAAGGGTCAATGTAACCGACTTATTCGTGCCCCTAAAATTGCTGACTTTGTGCCGAAGTTTCAAAGCATTATCTATTTTTAACAGATCAAAATATAAATTTATTTCTGGTGCAATTAATTGATATTAAATTAGATTCTGGTCTTGACTTAGTTCAATTCTCAATGTTTAAAGGCGCATCAAAGTTTTCACCAAGTTGCTGAATGTCTGTTTGCAGCATTGAAACTATTTAAAAACAATTCTTCATAATTATCACGTACGTGTGTGTAAGCATGTGTACTCGTATGTGTGGCCACGTGTGTCTGCGTACGTATATGCAACTATGTCTGCGTTCACGTATGCAAGTGTGTCTGCGTCTGTAATGTTGTGTACATCTGTATGTATGTGCGCGCATGTGTGTGTGTGTGTTTGTGTGTGCGTGTGTGTGCGTGTGCGTGCGTGTGTGTGTGTGTGTGCGTGTGTGTGTGTGTGTGTGTGTGTGTGTGTG
>NC_068981.1:178575870-178580223 GCF_001194135.2 Octopus bimaculoides | reverse complement strand
GCGCCTGCTACAATGTTTATTGCTATACCAAATAGAGTTGACCCACCGAGAATGAACACGGCACGTAAAGGTCGCGCCAGTTCTCTTAGCTGCCAAGGATAACCAGATGCAGTTTGCTTTTACTAATAGACTCCTAGCTGCTTATTCTCTGTTTGAAACACTAATAAATTGTTTTTACTTTGAAGGAAATCTGTCAGTCAAGGGTTCTCTTGCCAATGAAAAGCAACAAAAAGAATAAGTTTTAGTGTCTGATGTGGGGGGGGGGAGATGGTGGGATGTATGTGTGTGGGTTTATGTGTGGGTCGATGTAGGAGCTTATGAGTGTGGGTCCATGTGTGCGTGTCTGCGTAGGGAGGAGAAAGGAGGACTGCTTTCTGTGCCAGAGTGTGTATGATGAACAGCTATGAGTATGTAAGTGTATGTGTGTGTTTGAGGGAGACAGAGAGAGAGAGAGCTAGACAGACAGAGGGCGAGAGAGAGATAGACAGACAGAGGGTTAGAGAGAGAGAGAGGAAGGGAGAGAATGAATGAAAGAAAGAAAGAGAGAGATTGTTTTGTTTGTGTAATTTGTTGCTATATGTATGCCAGGGTATATCCGGAATAAGTAAATACGCGTATGCGTGTGTGTGTGTGTCTATGTAGGAGAACAAAAAAGGGTGGAGGAAGAGATAAAAGAGAGGTGGGGATTCAAATTCTGCAGAATTATACTGATGTTTTCTCACTCCTCCTTTCTTTTATTATTTATTTCTTATTTACTTCTTTACATTCTATTCACCCTTTTTTTTCTTTTTGGTGGTGGCGGTGGTGATAGACGACAGAATGTTGTCAGACATGACTGAGACGAGAAAGCACTACTTTTCTGACACTTACTGGTTCAGCTTGGCTTGATATAAATTCCAAATTCGGTGAAATCTTCATATCTTTTGTCGATATAAACCGATGAAATTTCAGCTTACGTCTGCAATTATTGCAGACATTACATTCTTAACGTGCCACCTGAAAGTATATTTCATTATTATTATTATTATTATTATTATTATTATTATTATTATTATTATTATTATCATTATCATTATCATTATTATTATTATTATTATTATTATTATTAAATAAGTACAGCATAAAGACTCTTTTCATTTCCCGCTTCAAGCTTTATCAAACTCGCGAACTAGTTGCTGCTGCTGCTGCTGCATAACCCCAGGTCAATTCAGATCCATCAGACCCATGACGAAGTATGCTTCAAGCTTCAACTGTGAGCATCTCGTCCTCTTATAAACTTTTACTTTTTTCCTCTATATAGTGGTTCTCATACTTTGGAAGCTCGATGTTCCCTTTCACTGAATACTATTTTACAAACATCGCCGCTCCGTGTTTTGCACACAACGATTTAAAAAAAAAAAGCCGCATTATTTTGATCAAGCAGAAGCTAATACTACGCAGTAGTTTATTGTCCATATTTTTTCACTGTCTCACCCAACGAGTGCTACTTTCTTAGACATTTATGTCGACTAGTATTCTCTATACTAAATTTTTATGGAAAATACTAAAGAAGTCGAAGGCTTAATTTAACAAAACTGCATTAGATTTTGGTGCTTCATCAGTTATATTTCTACTCACGGATAACACAATGTCCTCCTCATATTTTCTTTTAATCCTAGGGAAGATCACAACCCTCCTGATCACCAGCGTCCCTATAGCGAGCCTCTTGACATTTGCTTCCCAACTTTGATTTTACATCTTCAATGGAGCATTCTCGTTGGGATAAAACCTACTGCTATAGAAGAATATATTACATTATATGTTTTTATGACAGTAGATGAGAGGATCTTTTCGGTTTCAACACCAGGGCCGATTTTTTGGCGGGATGGGGAAATTTCTATACGGGTGTAAATTTTCGTGCTAATTACGAAAATCGATCGCCAATCTCGATGATCGTACCAGTATCACCAATCTACCCTAGGCTACAAATCAGGCCCTCTATGCACCGTTCCCTCGTGTAGTTGTTATAATCAACAAGACGCTTTGGTTCGTTTGCACCTACTCCCCACAGAAACGGACTATCGTTAGTTCTTTCACCCAACAATAACTAAACAGCTAGAGTTGTTACTGGAAGAGTGCAAACCACAAACCTTTTTGGAAACCTATTTTTTCACGAACAACGGACATCTTCATTTGGTGTTTTAATAATAAAGTGTATTCCTCGTTATTAAATCCTTAGCTCAGTGCATTGTCCTCCGCTTTCAAAATGTCCACAGACTTCTCAAATTCTCCATTCGGTCGCTCAAAATAGTTTTCAATATCTTGCTTCTCACTGGTTTAAATTTGACTCGTTGCTATTATGTTCGCTCACTCTGGTTTAATACGCTGTTATGGGAATATATGACAATTTCTACTTCCGGTGTGCATCTGAGTGGCTGAAATTTAAAAAATTTCAATCCTTGAACTTTCATAGATTCTTTATTTTTAATTACTCCAAGAAAGAGGTACATAATTTTTGTAATTAGCATGAAAAACTACATCCGTGAAAAAATTTTCAAAACAGAATCGGATCTTGTGTACGAAACCGAAAAGATCGAAGTTCGAGCGAGGTTTTTCTCATTGGCGTGAGAGACATTTAATCGTTTTTCTTTGGTCCTACTGAGCAGCTCCGGTCGATATTTCGACTGTCACTGTTACTTCTTCCTTCTATAGAGTTTGATTTGAATGAGATTTGGCTCATATTTTTAGGAAGTCGAGTATTACAGAGGGAGAATGTGCATGTGTTACGTGATCGTAAATTAACTCCAAAACTCTAACAAACACAAGCATATGTAGCTTCTAAAAGTCAACTCCCGACTTATTTCCATATCAAATAACTGTTCTTGTGATTAGAAAGTAGTTTTGTTATTGTGGTCTTAAATCAAGCCGCCATAAGAAAATATATTTTTAAAAAAACAAGTCTAACTGATAAGAACTTAAATAGTGTGTGTGTGTGTGTGTGTGTGTGTGTGTGTGTGTGTGTGTGTGTGTGTGTGTGTGTGTGTTAAAACCTCATGATAGGTTTTTAAAAAGCACAAAAGAAAAAAATCAACCGTTCGTTTAACTGCTGTCAAGAATTAACCAATGTGCTGATAAGAGAAAAACTATTTATTTCTGTTTTATTTTGTAGGTCTGCTTTATTTTTGTTCTGTTAATATTTCCCTGAACTTCCTTTTTGGTGTTTTTGTTTTTTTCTTTTTCCTTGAAACATTCACAGCATTGTTTTCATTTTTCTTCCCATTTTCTTTTTGTTTTTTTTTTTCACCTTTGGTGGAGTTATGTATTTCAAAACAAACTCACTGAATCAGTTTCACAGAATTTTATATATACATAAAAAGTTACATACATACATACACATATATAAACATATATATACATATATAAACTCTATCAGATGCACAGACATGCATACATATCTAAATTCGTGTGTATATACACTCACACTTGTATACATACAGACAGACAGATAGATAGATAGATAGATAGATAGATAGATAGATAGATAGATAGATAGATCCAGTCAGTAGAGTCGTTAACAAAGTCAAATCATTCCGGGTCTCGGGGTTCTGAAGTCAACTCTATCTCACATCTTTTCGGGGTCAATAAAGTACCACTCCTGTACTGGGGTCGATACTTCACTTTATCTAAATCTTTCGTCTAAATCCTTATCTCCATCTTGAAGAAACTGAGTGTGGTTCCGGGTTCATTCCCACTGCGTGGCACCTTGGGCAAGTGTCTTCTACTATAGCCTCGAGCCGACCAAAGTCTTGTGAGTAGATTTGGTAGACAGAAACTGAAAGAAGGCCGACGTATATATGTGTGTGTGTGTGTGTCTGTCTGTCTGTGTTTGTTCCCCCCACCCCAACATCGCTTGGCAACCGATAGTGGTGTGTTCACGTCCCCGTAACTTAGCGGTTCGGCAAAAGAGTCCGATAGAATAAGTACTAGGCTTACAAAGAATAAGTCCTGGGATTGATTTGCCCGACTAAAAAAGCGGTGCTCCAGCATGGCCGCAGTCAAATGACTGAAACAAGTAAAAGAGTAAAAGAGAGCATATATATATTAGTATTCAATATATATATATATATATATATGTAACGAATAACACATGATGATATCACACTATAGATGCAATCCATATATGTATCTATGGAAGTGTTTACATGAGCAAACACATCCTCAGACATTAAACTGTGCAGGACCCCGTGCGAGTTCAACGCGATAAACAATAAGAACCGAAACCTGAATGGAACAATTGCCGCGCACTGAGTGCATTCAATCATAGGCACACACACACACACACACACACACACACACACACACACACACACACAC
>NC_068981.1:178569213-178575076 GCF_001194135.2 Octopus bimaculoides | reverse complement strand
CCTATAATAGGACATCTATTAGCTGTCCTATTATAGGCATCTCTGCATTTTAAGTGAATATATAGATATATATATATATAGATATATATTAATAAATTATAGGGTAGCAAAAAAAATTTTAGAAATTTTATTTACCACCAGTGGTCTAGCGAGAGTAAAAAAACAGTCAATCGACTATGTATTATTCATTTAAAATGCAGAGATGCCTATAATAGGACATCTATTAGCTGTCCTATTATAGGCATCTCTGCATTTTAAGTGAATATATAGATATATATATATATAGATATATGCCTTTCATGACCAGTAAAAGAGTCTTTTCATTTGAGAAGGAAGCAAATGTATCCGTCAGCAAAATTTACTATTAAGTATATACTCGAGGTGTAAGTATATATCCCGAAATGTCAAAACAAGTAACTAGACTCTACTTATAACTGTCTATTAGGAAAGTGATCAATTTGATCTGAGTGTATATCGTTTGCTGTATCATTATACATCGTAACGCCTGGTCTTATCCTGGAGAAATGTCTTCAAGTGCTTCTTTTAAGTGGTATAATAACAGCAAGACACACCCTACTTCTTGGAAATGTCACTTCTACATTCATTGCATTTCCTTTCTCATCACATTGTACTCTTGCTTCTATTTGCAGGGACATGTTCCTTTTTGCTTTTAATTCCTATCGTCCCTCTTAATTATTACATATTCCCGGCACACTCTGGGCTCGTGTTTACTTTATTCATGAATTATTTAAGGCAACAGACGGATATTTTATGAATAAAACTCTAATTCTGTGAGCGAAGTAAACTTAATTTTCGATTTCGTTGGATGTTATTAGAGAGGAAGCGAGGAGTTTATAACCTGTAATTCGATTTCGTCATTGACATAATATATACTTTTCCTATGTGGAGGCGCAATGGCCCAGTGGTTAGGGCAGCGGACTCGCGGTCATAGGATCGCGGTTTCGATTCCCAGACCGGGCGGTGTGAGTGTTTATTGAGCGAAAACACCTAAAGCTCCACGAGGCACCGGCAGGGGATGGTGGCGAACCCTGCTGTACTCTTCCACCACAACTTTCTCTCACACTTACTTCCTGTTTCTGTTGTGCCTGTAATTCAAAGGGCCAGCCTTGTCACACTCTGTGTCACGCTGAATATCTCCGAGAACTACGTTAAGGGTACACGTGCCTGTGGAGTGCTCAGCCACTTGCACATTAATTTCACGAGCATGCTGTTCCGTTGATCGGATCAACTGGAACCCTCGACGTCTAAGCGACGGAGTACCAACAACTTTTCCCATAGTTTGTCCAAATTATTTTCTAAAAGAAACAAAATTCGTTTAATATTTATATTATAATATTTATATTATAATACATATATATAATATTTATATTATAATACATAATCTCAGTCTAGTGGTTTGGGTGTTTGACTTATGAGCATAATAAAGTTGTGGGTGCATTTCAGTAACTAAGAAGTGCGTTGTGACCTTAAGCAAAGCATTTCCTTACACGTTGCTTTAATCTACTCAGTTGAAAAGGAGTATCAGTCGGGTAGTAGTGAAACCTTCCTTCTCTCCAGCTGCCACATCCTGAATGTTCTGCTGGGTTAAGGTCGGAAGGGCTTAGACAATGTTTATGTCTTCTCACGACTACATGGCATCTAAAACGATCACGAAAATATTCGGCACATGCTACTAAGCCGTACTCACTAACAGATGACAGCCGGGTGTGCTTTTTGTATGTAATTACATGAGTGAAAAATTAATTTTATCACTTCCAGCGCTTAATTTCACTATAAAAATCTTCCTTGATATAAGATATATATTAATGGTGGAGTGGTATGAACCGTAGATCATCTAACAAAACACTTTACTGATCTTAGCCACATCCTGTTACGTTCTGAGTCCAAAACTCGCTAAATTCCACTTTGCCCTTTGTTTTTCATAGTAGGATAAAAATAAATGTCAATCAAGTATTAAGGTCGATCAATTTATTGTTTCGTACTTAAGTTATAACTCAATATAGTACAACGTCTATAAGTCTTGCATAATAATATCGAGTTTAAGAATATAAGAAAGCTAGAATCACTGGACAACATATTTTAGCAAACAGCAAGAGAAAATAAGGATTGGAAAATCTATAGAAATTCCTCATTCGCATCATTATCATTTTCCTTGTTCTTATGATGTAAATATGTTTCAATCTGCACCCTATTACCTTGGCAATCCCATCAAAAGGGAACTGTTAAAAAATGTAATGTCACCGTACATTAAAAGCCCAAATAAACACCAGTAGCAACCAAAACACAAATCACAATCTCTTTCCCTTGAAACAAGACAAATAGATAAACAAGTAGATAAATAAATAAGCAAAAAGCCACTGGGAAAAGTTTTTCGGAATAATTTGTCAAAATTGAATGACCTTCTTGTCAGTATAATATTTGGTCTTTTGTTATGAGGTGCGTGACCTTTTTGACAGTATGTTTTCATTGCTTATATTTAGCTATATGGAGCCGTGGTGCAATTACAGAGTGTTTAAGTTGGTGGAAGTGTACATGCAAGTGTATATGCGTATATGTGTGTGTGTGTGTGTGTGTGTGTGTGTGTATACATATATATATATATATATATATATATATATACACACACACACATATATATGCATATATACATATAGATATAATACATGTATACAGGCACACAATCACGATAGATACATACATACATACATACATACATACATACAGGACACTCTATAATGAAATCCGTCGGAAGGATAATCCCGAGGACAAAGAAATAAGAACCCAAAATATGATAGAAGTCACTCCTAATAAAAAGGAATACTGGTGAAATGTCCCAGTGAAGACCTCAATAAAATGTAAGCACATCAGACCTGATATAATGATTTGGGATAGAGAAGAGAAACTGTGCACAGTTGTGAAAATCAGCTGCCCAGCGGATGTTAACATAAAGCTGAAGATCAGTGAAAAAAAGAACACCTATGCTGACCTATTGAGAAATTTACAGTTACTCTATCCAGATTACAAGTTCAGGTTTATACCTGTAATTATTGGGACCCTAGGATATGTAACACACTGCCTAAATACCAAACTTGAGAAATTAGACTTCTCAAAACCAAAAAGGAGAAAGCTCATTCGAAGACTACAGATCCAGTCCATCACTGGAACTGTAAAACTCAGGAAAACTTTCCAGAAGTTTATCATTTAAATATATATATGAGAATGTCTAGATATGCAACTATATGCATGAGAATACATACACAAGACATACAAATTTGCACATACATACATACGTACGTACATACATACATACATACATACATACTACATATATACCCTGTTGCTGGTGTTGAAATTCCAATGAAGGAGCCTTAGATCTAGGTTAGACACTGGCTCTTTCTCTATTGGCAAGAAATCTTGAAATAAAAGTGAACAATGACATACATACATACATACATACATACATTCATACATACATACATACATACATACATTCATACATACATACATACATTCATACATACATACATTCATACATACATACATATATACATACATACATACATACATACATACATGTATTTATATACATACACGCGCACATGCATGAGGGGGGAGGTACTGAAAAGTTCCTGGCTTTGGGTAAAAGAGAATACAGGAGGATCAGTTATGATCTTAATCAATATATTCCCTTCTAAGATTTACACACTTATTGCAGCGGTCCTTCGGTTTTTCTAAGCCCTGTAGAAGAACTCGGAAGCTTGGGCCTTCAGCCAGATCCTTCGCCACATTCTTAAAGCCAGAAAAGCACCAGCGATGTGTGTCTGCGTCATTGAAAATACGAATGTGATCAAGTTCAAGATCAATCGTTTTTAAGGAGTGTTTGTATTTCCTCACTATGCCTTTGCTATTTGTTTAAAACAACGTTCCTCAGATCATCGACAATTTTTAGACCTTCGTTATTTTATCGTTTAGATTACGTAATTAATAGTGGCTTATAATGCTGCCGCTTCATAGCAGATAGAGATTATAGGACTGATGCTATGTTAATAATTTTGAGTCCAGGTATGGATTTTGCTATGAAGTCACAATGGGGAAACATGGTTTTGATTTTCTTTGGAATTGGGCAAATGTATCTGTTGTCTGCAGGATATAATTCTTTAATTGTTCTGTTTCTTCCACTCAAATTGTTTGAATGCATCGTGACACATTTTACGCCATGCAGATTGATCTAGGCCAGGGGTTTTCAAACTTTTTGACTTGCGGACCCCTTTATATTTCAGGCTTTACCTTAGGGACCCCCTTATAAACGCTTATGAAATTTATACATAAATATTTGCTTAAAATAACATATATTTTTACATTTATTTATTTAGCAGTATTTAACAAATAGGTTTATTGTCAATTAAAAGATTTCGATTAAAAAACATATATAAACTCAAATTGCCCATAAAAAGTATTTGCTGTCTACGGACCCCCTGTCTTGTCCTTGTGGACCCCCTGTGGTCCGCGGACCACAGTTTGAAAACACCTGATCTAGGCAATGATTTTCCCAAGATGTCAAGTTAAAGCTGTAGGGATTTTAGTGATTGCTTCAGCTTAATCCTTACACGTAAGGACAGCTTTTCCATTACCGCGATATCCCTCCACTTGTTGGCTATACAAAAAAAAACTTTTGGAATGAGGTCATTTTTTATTCCAACAACATGTCCTACCCATCCGCACTGAATTCTCAGCAGCATGTTTTGGATACTGGAGATATAACATTTTGCTAAGATTTTGACATTTGATATCTTATCTTGTCGTTTTATGTTGCAGATATTGTGCAGAATAATAATAATAATAATAATAATAATAATAATAATAATAATAATAATAATAATAATAATAATAATAATAATAATTATTATTATTATTATTATTATTATTATTATTATTATAATAATGATAATAATAATAATCCATTCTACTATAGGCACAAATCCTGAAATTTCTCAGGGGAGCCGTAAAGCCGATTTCATCAACCCCAGTACTTGACTGGTACTTATTTTATTGACCCCGAAAGGATAAAAAGCGAAGTCGAACTCGGCGGAATTCGAACTCAGAACGTAGAAATGGACGAAAAGTTGCTAAGCAGTTTACCCGGCATACTAACGATTCTGTCAATTCGCTGCCTTAATAATGATGATGATAATAATAATAATAATAATAATAATAATAATAATAATAATAATAATAATAATAATAATAATAATAATAATAATAATAATAATAAACGCAAAGGTTAAACTTCTTAAATGAATTCGTTTGACTCCTTACGATGAGGGCAGACTGTAAGCAATGTCAGACAGCGCCACCTAACTACTAAGTAGGATTGTTTAGTGCATTAAAAACGGTAATTATCGTCGGCGAGAGAATAACTTTCCCACTGATTATGACAGACACAAAAGAGGAAGAGACAAGCATGTATAATGGACAAGAAAACGAATAACAACGACAACAAAAACGACTTCGAAATAAAAAATGATGATGCCTGTGAGATATGTGAAAAAACTGCTTTAAAAAATATAGTCCAGAGTAATAAAAGTCAAATTGCATTATACACACACAATTGATTCTTCATCAAATAACTAATTTCCCCTTAATTTTCATAGACTTTATAATTTTATATAGTCATGTAATAAGCAGTAGAAAATGCACTTTCTCGTATTTACGTTAAAATGCGTTAAAGGGGATGTTTTAGTTATACAAATATACTTGCAAGATGTTTCATGTACATGTATCCTTGAATGTATTTATGTACGTATATGATACATATACACACTATATATATATATATATATAT
>NC_068981.1:178562071-178567850 GCF_001194135.2 Octopus bimaculoides | reverse complement strand
TATGAGTTGATCTATATATAGCGTTAAGAGGGCTCCCAGATGGCTTCAGAATTTTACTCTATCACGTGACCTTATTAGGGGCCGTGATTGGTCAGTTTGCGTTCTGGCGGGAAAGGTTCGAAGAAGTTGCCGATTCGAATAATAATCAGTCACGTGATGACAAGGAATGGGTTCTCTACTACGCTCGCATTTATTTATATTTAGATGAGAAGATTGTATGTAATGGCGATAGTAGTTTTGTATCTAATGGCGGTAGGTAGTTTCACTACATATATATATACATGATAATCATCCTGCCCACAATCAACTGGGATATACCTGTTCAAACTGCAAAAGAGGTCAAGGCAAGGTATCTAGGCGTAATAATCAAAGAATGGTAAAAAGACACGTGCACACTGCTAGATATCGCAATCCTCTCTGACCACAATATTGCCCTAAAAATAATGGAAAAACTATCAAATTATAAGGATCATGAAATCGAAATATTCGAGAATTGTGGTATGAAGGTGAAGACATTACAAATAATAACTTAAACATTAGGTACGATAAAAGAAATATTATCTAAAACATAGACGCCATTAGGAATCGTAGTACTAGACACTCCCCCAAAAATAGCTCTGCTGGAAACAACTCACGCTCTGTACAAATTATTATTGATCCAATGGCCCAGATCAAAAAGAACAATTTTGACACACAATACACACACCTTATACAATAGGCACATAATAAAAAAAAACAACACAACTCATGTAACATTTACTCAACAAGATTAATTTCCAATGAAATAACACAACTCACATTACACACACATTAAATACAACAAAACAAACACTAATATAACACAAGAATCAACAAGCTAAACCTCATAACAAAACAAACTGATACAGTACACTAACAGGAGGAGTCTATACACCTCCAAACCACCCACCACCCACGAAAATAAGAACTCCCAATGCTGCTCACGCTTCAGGAACATAGAGGTGCACCAGGTGGTGCGGTAGAAACCCGCATGAAACTATCGAAGAAATAATAATAATAATAATAATAATAATAATAATAATAATAATAATAATAATAATAATAATAATAATAATAATAACATTTAACAAGGAAAATGCGGAGACGGTAGAGAGTTTCTACAGAAGCTATTCCAGGAGTTATAGGCGCCTTTGGTACCGTTACCATGTCTTGATAGTTTCTTTAATGAGATGAGAGTGACTACGAAAATTGCATTAATACAGAAACCTGTTCGAAAGGGCGCAGATATCTAAGGAAACTAGTTGTGGCCAGGTATCAAGGATGATGATGAGGAGGAGGAGCATAAGGAGGAAGAGGAGGAGGATTTCTTTGTAAGAAAGGTGATGAATGATGTGGTTATGTCAAGGAAAAATAATCGTTATATGACAGGTTTGACAGACAAATATGAATAACAGGCGTGAAGACAGCAGTACAGATAACAAATGAAATTGTTCCAGTGAGAGAATAGGCACCTACGGTAAATGAGGGAATCCTTAGAGGTGCGAGATTACACTAACCTCCATGAGCAAAAAAACGGCTCATAGTTGTGATCTCCGGTCTACAGCCTCGTGCTGGGAGAGACCCATTCACCGAGACCATACTTCTGGCTCTCAACGATCTTCCAGAAACTTTTGATATCCTCTTTACTTGATAAAAACTGATATCCACAGCCCCTGAATCTTATCCATCAAGTAAAAGAAGCATCGAAGACAATTTGCCCCACACGGAAACTGCAGGGGCTACTTAGAGGTTTTGCAACTTTTCTTCTTAGTTCATCACAATGTTGGAAACCCTTCAGAAGATATTTCAGTCTCACAAGCGTTTCACTCCTCTTTCACTTCAGCGAGAAACATAGTCTTCCTTTCGTTAACAAAAGGAAGGCGGCGTAACTATCTCTATAAATTCGTAATTCCTCCCACAATGACATGTGAAGAATAAAGTAAAAGAAGAGGTAGATTTGTAACAAGGGAACAAAGTAATATATTCCAGCGAAGAAAACTCTCAAATAGACGACCCCTTTATTTTAACTGATCTGAAAGGAGAAAAAGCGAAGTTGATCCCATTGGGATTTAACTAAAAGCGTAAAAGGCCATAATATAACATATTGACTGAAGTTCTATTGACGTTGCAAGCTGTCATTCCATTGACTCTAACAATTTAGCGCCTATATAGTAATTTTTATTGTTATCAGATGACTAGAAACATGATGAAAAGATAAGAAATTATACAGACCTAACTGTGGAATTAAAGACAATATGGCAAATAAGTAATGTGTTATTCATCACATCCTTAATTGGTACAAATAGAATAACATATAAACATTTTCAGATTACCTACAACAATGAAATAGGAATCTTCCTACAACTAACAATCGTTGGCTCTATAAATATTGCTGAAGTCTTCTGACGTTGGCTTTCTTGGCCTTAAACATATTTTTCATAGATTTCTTTTTATATAAGAAAGGATACCTATTGATGCATTTTTCAAAACATAAACAACACAGAAAATATAATATTAATTTCTAACAGTCTCAGAATCCGGGTGAAAAGATATAGTCAGTTAAATCGACCATAATACATTGGAGATCCATTAACGAATTTAATTCATTCCTGAAGGCCGTTTGTAATTCGATATGTTCGTAAACCGAAACCGTTTTTCCCATAGGAAATTCAAGAGAAAACACAGTGAATTCAAGCAGGGATGTGCACTGGGCTAAAGCTAGGTAGCCACTAACGCTCTCCTTTCTGATACTCCAGCTTGTCGCCAACTGTTATTGCTAGCTTGCGTGTTCGTTACCCGAGACGTTTTATGTTCGAAAAATTATTCGTAAACCGATTTGTTCGTGATGAGACGTGGTCGTTAACCGAGGTTCCACTGTACTTGTCTAGCACTTTATTTTATCGACAACCGAAAGGACGAAAGGCAATGTCTACTTCGGAATTGGAATTCGAACTCAGTTTCAATATGCCTTAATAATATCGAACGAGAAGGGGGGAAAAGGTGAAGGACAAAAGTGAGATTGAAGATAAAAACACAAAACAAAGAATAGAGTATATGAGAATAGGATCTATAGAGTAATCTAGTGTGGCTTTGAAATTGTTAATCTTCTCGTTCCTTAGCTTCTAAATTTGTACCATAATTGTAGGGTTTCTCTCTCTCCCTCTCCCTCTCTCTCTCTTTCTCTCTCTCTCTCTCCCACGCACAAATAGTTGGCTGAACCGTGCAATTGAAATTTTATCTTCTGTTAATACGTTAACACCATTTTCCTACTTACAGTTTACTTCTATCTTGTTTGTTAATGTTGTTGTGATTGTGTTGTTGTAGTTGCTATTTGTTTTCTCTCTCTCCCTCTCTCTCTCTCTCTCTCTCTCTCTCTCTCTCTCTCTCTCTCTCTTTTTCTCTCTCTCTCTCTCTCTCTCTCTCTCTCTCTTCCTCTCTCTCTCTCTCTCTCTCCCCACCCTTACGTATTGGATTTACCGTTACAAACCCACTAATTAAATAATGACTTCCAAATTTCAAATCATTATAAGATCAGAAAGAATTTTCTGTCACATTTAGAAACCCTTTCTGTTTATAACACGCTTTAACACACTCTAATACACAGATACAAAACCACACACACACACGCACACACACACGCACACACACACGCATTAACACATGCATACACACAGCCTCAAACACACATACACACACGCAAATATATATACACACCACAAAGACATAAATACATGTGTGCATTTATATATATGAGCGCATCTATGAAGAGGATGTATATGCGCGTGTGCATGTGTTTGAGTGAGTGGGAAGGAGGTAGTTTATTTTTACTTTGGTCAGTGTCTGTTTTACCTGTATAATTGATAACAACCTTGACTCAATGACTCAAAACATGTTAAATTCAGATGATTGTATATCAACATTAAATATATCAGATCACGGTACATTTCTCACCTAAAAGTGAACATATCTCTCTCTCTCACTCTCTCTCCCTTTCTCTCTCTCTCCTTCTCTCTATTTCTCTCTCTCCCTCTCTCTATGCACGCGTGTGTGAAAACACATACATACAAACGTACATACACTGATATCGAGCAGTGAGTAAGAGTGTTTAGTGCTCGGACATAAGTCCTTCATATATGTACTTATGTGTATATATTTATATATGCACACATGCATTTACGCATGTTTGTGTGTGCATGTGTATGCATATATATTTATCTATCTATCTATCTATATATATATATATATATATATATATATATATATATGATATGACAAGTCGTTCGTCAAATTTGACAATGACCTACCAGGTGCAGAAAATATAGTAATTATTGGTTAATTAATCAATTTTATAAATAATTAGAGAAGAAAACGAAATTGAGACAAAGAAATAATGCAAAAAAGTACGATACTCCAAATTATGAAGTTCGTCTATTTGTCATCAATGAAGACAAGGACTTCGACAACATAGTATTTCCCCAGGAGCGCTTCCATGCTGCGGACCGGAGAAATACAACTGCTCCCGTTTACACTACACCTCCACTACGTTTGAAACTACAGAAGTAGCGGTATTTCATTGTCGTAAATGTGTGATATCCCGACCACAATAATGAAAGATCCTCATTTGTGGGTCTAAGAAACTTCAGTTATGAGTAATCAATAAAAACTTTGAATGACTTCGTAGTACTTCAACGCAGTCATGTAATGGGGTTGATGTAGGGGAGAGAAAGCTATGACTTTTCCCCACATATACGATATCTTCATTGTCCATGAAGCTAAGGAACTACTGGTGTGTCGTTTTCGCAGATGTGCGGAATACCTCAACCTCCAAAACAAGATTATTTCAGTCTGCTGCACGTCTATCAATCAGTGCCTCGCCGTCTTACCCAGAAGACATAAAAGCCAGATTAGCGCAAGGTTATTTTTAAGTGAGAAAGAGCTGCTGATACGTCAGACACACTCACCAGTTTTTGTACAATAAG
This sequence comes from Octopus bimaculoides, assembly GCF_001194135.2. Lineage (NCBI taxonomy): Eukaryota > Metazoa > Mollusca > Cephalopoda > Octopoda > Octopodidae > Octopus > Octopus bimaculoides. The sequence continues at coordinate 178,562,853 of NC_068981.1, read as the reverse complement.
CCTTGTGGTAAGGTAAATCAAGACAACTGAGCCTGTATGAGAATACAGGAGATTGCCAAAATGGCTGAAGGATTCCCCAAATCTCAGGATGCCATCTAACTTTATGGCATGGAAGCCATAAAGGGTCACACCAGATGTTTTACGGTATTGTTGCAAGATGCTCTACTTGCTCTTACTGGCCTGCTCCAGTCAATTTCAAAGCAGTAGGGTAGAAGTTATTCATTTCTTCCATGCCTCATTGGAATAAAATGCGAGCTTGCCGCTAACCATGCACACATATTTAATACGCATATGAATGCATTATTTGACTGCCAGTGACTAACCCGTATTCACCCGGCCTTTGACAGATTCTGCTTTTCATCCTTCAAGGTGTCCAAAATAACTATGTTACCAGTAGCGCTCTTAAGGTGGTCTGATATACACGACACACACACACAAGTGTGTGTGTGCGCGCGTGCATGCGTGCATCATACATGGCTCAAGAAAGTTTTAATAGAGACACCGCGAGTGAGCCCAACAAAAATTTGCAACTATAAATATTTTGACGCTCCAACCTAAGTCTTTATTAGAGAAAAACTGCTTGGTAACGCGTAATAAAACACACACACACACACTCACGCATACACGCACACACGCATACACACACACACGCATACACACACACATGCACGCACGCATACACACACATATACACATACATACATACATACATATATAGGCATATATATATATATGTATATATAAATATGCATATACATATATATATATATATATATATCTAT
>NC_068981.1:178561141-178561921 GCF_001194135.2 Octopus bimaculoides | reverse complement strand
ATATATATAAAAGAATGTATATCTGTATACACGCACATACACGCACTCGCATATGAACATACACACTTAAACGCAATGAATTCACTCAATAAATTCAGCAGAGATATTACCAACCATTGTGTTTTTTATATGAAATGTATCTTATGTTCTTTCTTGCATGAATAAAACTGGAAAAAAGAAGAAAAAAAACATGAAATCGAAATAAAGAAGAACATGAATTAACACATTTTTAGAGCATCACTAGACAGAAGAATGTTGTTTTCAGTAGTTTCACAAACATTTTCTTTACACACATACACATATGTATATAGATGTAAATATAATTATATGTGTGTATGTGTGAAAGTTTGTCTGTGTGTGCATATGTGTGCATACATATATATATATGTGTGTATGTCTGTGTGTGTGCATACGCACATATAAATATACACACACGTATATACACATATATATATATACATATATATGCATGTGTGTGTATACATGTACATATATGCATATAGATAGATAGATAGATAGATAGATAGATAGATAGATAGATAGATAGATAGAAAGATAGATATAACTCATCAGGTTTCGTCTGATGATCGTGCTGGCGGGAAACTCGAGTCGCGAAACAAACTCTCAGCGTCAGGCTTAATTTTTAAAACACCATATCCTCTACAGCATGTATTGAGCACTCCTTTCTCATTCGTTCAACATCATTAATTACATACTAGCATATCTCTCTCTCTCTCTCTCTCTCTCTCTCTCTATATATATATATATATATATATATAT
>NC_068981.1:178556319-178560862 GCF_001194135.2 Octopus bimaculoides | reverse complement strand
TATAGTTTTAGGGAAAAGAACCAAGTTCCATGAACTCATCGATGAAAATCCACTATCATATAAATATATATATTTATATATATTTTAATCTGTAAAGCTCAATTTAATTCTAATTTTTTATAAATTGATTTTAATTGAGTTTTTACCTGTAATTTTGGATTTTGTCCCTAATATTATATATATATATATATATATATATATATATAGTGGCAAGCAGTTCATTATTATACTGAGTTATACCCTAAAACTGGAGACCTGATCCAAATGTTGATAGCTAGGTGAACTCCACTCAAAGCCACCCTGCTAGTAATGTTAAACTGATTAAGTTTTGCCGACCAACAGCTCAACCTTAAATGAGACTCCTACAATATTCAGGGATATAGTGTCTCGATTAATCTCTAGCTGAAAGGGAATTAGTTGCACAATGAAATGGATGTCTTTAGTCAATAATGAAAACGATGAAGTAACTACTGAAACGGCGGTCTTGTGAATATGGAATAATATATATGATATTGCTATCTGTTTGCTAAGATTTACAGTGTTACTTTAAGATTCCTCTCTTGAAGTAATGTTCCTAAGATAACGTTCAGAAAACATGAATCTCAAGTCTTAGAGCAAAACATCATTGCACTGCGTCTGCTTAAAAATTGTTTAAATGCAACAACGTAACTGAACGTGTGAGTCGTTTTATATATATGCACATACATTTACGTTTGTATGTATGTATGCATGTATGCATGTATGTATGTATGTATGTATGTATGTATGTATGTATTTATGTATGAATGAATCTAGGATCTCTGAGTTAGTTGCTAAACTTCTGACATGCCCCAGTTAGATAATGTGTAATAGCATACTTTTGTTTGTGTTTCATTCATATAACGTCAGCCTCAGAGTGCAGTCTGAGATTAGGATGATCTGCTTTCTTTGCACGTCTGAAATGATTTTGCCATCCAATAAGAACTATGCCACCGTCGCACTCTCTTCGCCATGGGAAAATAGCATGGCTCTTGTTTGTTGTCAAACTATCTGAATCGTAATTGTGTTAATCAAAGGAGATACAGTGAAACCCTGGTTTACGAATTTAATTCGTTCCTGAAGGACGTTCTTCACCAGAAATTTTCGTGAAGAGAACACACGGCGAATTCAAGCAAGCATGTGCACCGAGCTAGACAGCAACTGACACTCTCCTGCTGGTACTCCCAGATTGTCACCAAACATTGTTGCAGGCGTATGTGTTCGTTACTCGAGACACACTTCGTCACCCGAGACGTTTCATGTTTGAAAAGTTGTTTGTAAACTGATTTGTTCATGATGAAGTGTTTGTAAACCGAGATTCCGCTGTGTAATGACTTTAACGCAAAAGCCGTCAGAGTCACACTATCTCTATAACCATAATGTCCAACAAAATCTTAAACGGAAAAGTTTCTCTCTCAAGAGTTAAATGTTGTACCCCATAACATGTGTATATTATTTTCATTCTGCATTAAATAAATTCTTGAGTCTACACATATCGTTAGAAAAATGTTTAGATAAATGTAACTTTATAATTCAACATCTCTCACACACAATGCTATTGTTCTGGTTTTTGTCAGAAAGACAAACAAAACCAACAATTTTTCTTTTTTTTTTATGTAATTATTTACATCTTCCCTTTTCTCAAAATAGTTCATCAGATTTCAATCACACAGAAATTCTTTTGTAAACTTAATTATTTTACTATTATTACAGGATTTTGTTTGATACATTGCAACATTGTAATATCCTATTAGTTTATTTTCATCTTCAGTTTATGTTTTCACTAGAGTCTCGTGACATCGTTTGATAGAAAAACACCTTGTATTTCTCATTTCCTTATAAGATAGTTTTCCTTGTGATTAAAATGGCTCAGCAAAAATGTGCTGTCGTATTACCTTACCACTTATATGAAGCACAAACAACCTTTCATTTTCTTTGGCTTTCTTTACTGCATGGTGTGTTGACATATATGCATATACAAAGAACAACTGATGTACATATACAGCAACAAATAAATATACAAGTAGAAATACATACACACGCTAACACAAACAGAACAGACACACATACATATAAGTATTCTATCTGATACTCACACATAAATACATGCACTTGACAATGAACAGAAAAAACGGAAATGCTAAATAAGATACGTCTGAACGAATAAATTAATCATCAGGAATTTTGACATACATTCACCCCACCCGAGAATTTGCTCATTATATTTCGTAATAAATGTAAAGCTTTGTTACATGGTTGTTTCTCCAATGTCTCTTCTTTGAATGAATTAGATTAGATAGGCAGTGACCTTTAGGTCAGTGCAAATATTATCACCATCATCATCATCTGATTATAACGAATGGTTTTATGGGATATTTCAGGGATCAGTGCAAAATGTCTAAATAGCAAGATTGTGTGCAAAAGATTTAAATTTTTTTTGTTTTTGTTTATTCTTTTATTTATATTGTTATGAATATAAGGCTACATTTATGAGAAAATAGCTTATATTGCTTTTATATTGCTTTATATCAGAAGATAGCTTATTGCTTCTCGGGAATTGAAAAGCAAATTCAACCACGACGCAAAAACGTATTCTCAACGAGCCTACAAACGGAATCTCTGTGTGATCAACCGGACCGTCTAACAATAGTTTACAACGGAATCTCTATGTGATCGATCGGACCGTCTAACAATAGTTTCAAAATATGCCCCAAGCCATATTATACTGCCTTACTAAAACAAGATCGCATTGATTAATGTTGTCCGGTAATTGTCCTTAGAAAAACCTGAAATGCATCTGGCGCTCTCGCTGGCCGCTTCTGAGATGAATTTTCGTCTTTCTCTAATATTTATTGTGTCTTTAAGAGATATTTCAGGACAAATACTGCAGTAACTGGCCCACCGACAGTGTGTATACTTTAAGTATGAAACACAGATGGTTATTATAAATGTATGTATGAAAGAGCACATGAAGACAAGTAAAAACAGTGTAAAGAATTATACTTTCAAATTAGATAGACAGACAGATAAAAAGATAGCAAAATATACATAAATATATGTGTAATATATACATGCACATATATATACAGGTACATATAACGATATATATATATATATATATATATATGCATATACATATGTGTGCAGAAAGATGGTAGCGTGGTGAATCTCTGCATTTCGACGATCATGATTATCTGTGTTATCTGTACCTGAAATAACATATAAGCAAATGAGATAGGCAAGATGTATAATAAAAGCATTTCGATAGGAGGAAGTCAGAGCTGTCCATATTATTCATAATTTATTTCTTGTGTAGAAGGAGAGCGAGGCGGTGAAAGAGAGAAAGTGAGAGGAGTGAAATCAATTTGGAATTTGAAATTTTGAAATTTTGAAATTTAATGTTTCGGCTTTTCAAACATGAAGGAAGAAAATATTTGCTCTGACATACTTCTCAGGGATGTTGTTATTGCCCTTTTTATTTAAATGTTCTGGCTTTGCAAACATGTATAGTAAATAAATTAATTAGTATAGCATACCATCTTTAAGATGATTTTGTTTGTTAGAGCAACATTTATTCAAATATTCTGCATTTTCAAATATAAATGTTTCAGAAACAATTCCCCGTAACATACATATTTGGGGCTCACTTTTATTTTTAACTTGTTTCAGTAATTGGACTGCGGCCATGCCGGGGCAGCACCTTGAAGGATTTAGTGGAACAAATTGACCCCAGTACCAACTTGTTTAAGCCTAGTAATTTTGCCTTCCGAACCGCTAAGTCACTCACGTTGTTTTTTTCCGAACCGCTAAGTCACTGTCGTCCATATTGGTTTAAATGTCTGGCTTCGAGGAAACTAATTATGTCTGCTATGGAATTTCATTTTCAGTGGCCAATTCCATATTCTTTGCAGTAAAATTCCCAACCGCAAAGCGTTCAACAAGTACTTGGTTTGTTTAATTTGGTATATAAGTGTACGTATGTTCACGTGTGTATGTATGTGTGTGTGTGCGCGCGTTTATGTATGTGTTTATGTTGACAAGAAGGAGGTTTGTGAGGGGCAAAAGTGTATAATACTCTTTATGTATTTAATTTATTTGCTTCGTTCTGGTTCATGTTCGTATTTTATATTCCATAAAAGTGTTGGTAACATGATATAATGAGCCCCTTCATCATCAGTTACGCCTGTCCTTCAATTTACAACACCCATCTGCTGTAGACTGCCACTGAGTGATACCATGCTGCTAACAAATGCATACATACATACATACATATATACTTGACCAGACATTCGGCAGCAGTCCTACTGTGTGTTGTGTATACCTTACTAAATTTGGTTCATACACAAACACGCACACACATATACACACACATGAACACGCACATGAACACACACATGCACACACAGACCATAATAGTCCAAAGACATCAGGAGTATAGATCATTTAAAGTTTCATTTTCCTCCTCTCTCTCTCTCTCTCTCTCTCTCTCTCTCTCTCTCTCTCTCTCTCTCTTTTTTTTTTTTTT
>NC_068981.1:178554648-178556106 GCF_001194135.2 Octopus bimaculoides | reverse complement strand
TATATATATGTATGCATATATATATACATATATATATATAATATATATATGCATATATATATATATATATATATATATATATATGTGTGTGTGTGTGTGTGTGTGTGTGTGTGTATGTATATGTATATGTATATGTACATAGATACACATATATATATATATATACATATATAGATCCAGTACGTCACAAACCGTAAACAACATGAAATACGAAAACAAAAGAGTTGACTACACACACGCATCTAATACGCCATCTTTTTCAAGGACCTTAATGTGTATATATAATTGTGTGCGTATGTGTGTGTATATGTATGTATACATATATGTATGTTATGTAGGTATGTATAAATGTGTGTGTGTGGAGAGAGTGAGAGGGGGGAGAGAGCGAGAGAGAGAGGGAGGCAGTGGATAAGACAAAGATATAGATTAAGACATAGATGTTCTTGTCAGAATAATCTTCTTTTTTTTTTCTAATTTTCTGCCTTTGAAAATATGAATGCTTCAGAAACGACTCCGTCTCTCTCTGTTTCTCCCACCCATATTGCTCTCCTACACCTTTTATTCTGCGTTCATTCACGTAATATTTTTCGCTCATTACTTCTCCTTATCTCTCGTCATCTCTCTCAACATTCTCTCTCCTTCTTTAATCATTTTCTTTCTGCTCATCCTGATTGCCAGTTCCACACATTACGTCTTTCTTACCAAACCTAACGTTCTTTCTCCATATCTCATATTTGTCTATTTATCTATCTATATTTCACTCTATTTCTACATACATAACTGCTTATGTATCTTTCCACAATTATGAAGAAACTATTACCATTTCTAATGGTAAGATTGTTTATTGTTCGAGTGTTACTAGTTAACAGGCAATTAGACAAGCAAGCAGAAAGATGAACAAATGGCTGAATGGAGAGCTAGAAAGACAGGCACACACAGAGTCAGACAGAGGCAAGTAAGATGAATAGATAAATGAAGTAACGAAAAGTAAGGGACACTCACAAACAATTAGAATAAAACGCATGCATACATAGAAGCATGAATAGTTTCACACCGATACACACGTATATATGTGTATGTATATACTCTTTTACTCTTTTACTTGTTTCAGTCATTTGACTGCGGCCATGCTGGAGCACCGCCTTTAGTCGAGCAAATCGACCCCAGGACTTATTCTTTGTAAGCCTTAGTACTTATTCTATCGGTCTCTTTTGCCGAACCGCTAAGTTATGGGGACGTAAACACACCAGCATCGGTTGTCAAGCGATGTTGGAGGGACAAACACAGACACACAAATATACACACACACACACACACACATATATATGTGCATATATACGACGGGCTTCTTTCAGTTTCCGTCTACCAAATCCACTCACAAGGCTTTGGTCGGCCCGAGGCTATATTAGAAGACACTTGCACAAGGTGCCACGCAGTGGGACTGAACCTGGAACCATG
>NC_068981.1:178553196-178554475 GCF_001194135.2 Octopus bimaculoides | reverse complement strand
CCAGTGCTCAACTAGTACTTATTTTATCGAACCCGAAAGATGAAAGGCAATGTCGACTGCGGCGGAATTTGAACTCAGAACATGAAGACGTACGAAATGCCGTTAAGTATGGTGCCCGGTGTTCTAACGATTCTGCCAGCTTGCCATCTTGCAAATGCGGTGCAACTAAAGGGAAAATCATGCTCTCCGTTTCGGTTGTCTGTGAAACAAACTTCCGCCGAGGTCGACTTTGCCTTTCATCCTTTCGGGGTCGATAAATTAAGTACCAGTTACGCACTGGGGTCGATCTAATCGACTGGCCCCGCCACGCCAAAAAATTTGGAGCCTTGTGCCTAAATTAGAAAAGATATTTGAAACAAACTTGCTCAGAGATTGTACAACTCCTGCTCTCAGAGGACTTCATTTGGTATTACATATTCTTATGCAAGAATGATGGCTGCCAAAGTATAACGTTCGGGAGCAGTTTAATATTTGGTTGATTCTATTTTGCAAAGTTTTGCAGTTTTGGCAACCAGGCAACACTGGATGGTATATATATACACACACACACACACACACACACACACACACACACACACACACACACACAAACAGCACCCCCACTCCCACACTCAAACACACACATGCACATGTATATATATTCATGTGTATGTATACAAACATGCCCATGTACACACACAGATGTGTATGTATATATATATATATATATATATATATATACACACACACATACAAATATATATATTCATACGTACACACACACAGACACACAACATACACACACACGTGTGTGTGTTGTTGTTGTTGTTGTTGTTGTTTAATAATAGCTTGACTCAGCTACATACGATTTTAGGTTTCGCAGGCTCATGGGACAAGCCCACCTCATCAGATAATTGGAGAAGATTAATAGGATTTGAGACAAATTCAAGATAGCTTCTTGATGTTAGGCCTCTATTGGTCAACTCAGGTCACGTGGTGTTATTGGTCCGGAAGCGACATCAGTTCTTTTCTTCATTCTTTGGCCCACGCGCTCGGACAGGATGTTCGCATGAAACTGTTGCCACTATGTCTGCAAGCTGCTGTATGGTTGGGGATGTTGTTGCGGGTTAGTAGTTCGGTAGTCGTTCAGTTGAGAATTAACACATCAACGGCAGCCGTCTTTCCGTGGGAGTAACCAGATATTTTTGACGTAGCACCACTAAATATAGATAGAGAGAGAAGGGGAGAGGGAGAGGGAGAGATACATACATACATACATACATACGTATGTGTGTGTATA
>NC_068981.1:178547326-178552978 GCF_001194135.2 Octopus bimaculoides | reverse complement strand
ATATATAAAGAGCTAAGAGAACTAACTCAAGTGAGTCAATTGCACGAATTCAAATTATTTTGAATTTGTTGCATCATAAGACAGCATAATAAGACAGCATAATACAATCTTAACTTACCTGCAGAGAGATTTGCAGGTTAGCGAAATGCAGCGACGCTACTTATGAATATCGTCAATAAGGTTGAGAGAAACTACCTCATATGGGTAATCCACATATTAATTACAGATATGTAATAGGTATAACATCGATTCACTTCTTTATTTATCTATTTATTTGTATTAGTTTGGTCTGTATGCGGAGTTGTGTATATCCATGGTCTTCATGGGCCTTCCTAGATCAGTGAGGTTGATGCCATAAGTGTTCCGCTTAAGCTGTCGCAGGCCGGTGATTTTCTGGAAAGACAGATGTAGGGTGAATTTATAGAGGGACAACGTTCTGGAAAGAAAAGATGAGTGGCTATGAGACGTTTAGGCACAGCCGTTTCTGGTGCCGCCTATTTGGCGTCGTTGATTCGATGCTGACTTATCTGACATCTATGCTAACTTATTTGGCCTCGTAATTAAGGCGCTGTACTCACGATTACAAGATCGTGGTTTTGATTCCCGGGTTGAGCGGTGGTGTTGTGCTCGTGAGCAAATCATTTCATTTCACGTTGCTCTGCGATCTCGTAGACATCTTACGTTTAGCACACCGGGCGTCTGTGCAGGCAATGTTGATTTGACGGAGCGGGTGAGCTAATGTGCAGCAAAATATTTGACCACTATAAAACAAATCATCTATGCAGGTTGTTTAGCAAGGAATTGCGAAACCCTCGTCAGTCGTTTACGACAGGAGAATCCATCATTTCCTAATAAGAAAGACCCGTCTTTGAAACGCACACTTAGCTAGTAGTTTTTAAAATTTAAGAACAAGCATGAGAGATAACTCCAATAAAATCAAATGATCGAAACTATAAATAGAAAGGAGTGTTGTTTCATCATAGCGGACTGTCTCTTCTTCCACTTCCTTCGTCTCTTCTTTTCTTTCTTCCCTCACTTCTTTACCCATTGTTTATCACCTCATTTGAATTTCTCAAGTAGAAGAGGAAACGTTACAGGACCTACCACTTTACTTCGTTTTTATCTTCCTTTCCCTCTTCCACTTTTTCTTCTTATCTCTTCTCATCTTTTTTTCTTTTTTTGTGCATATTTTCCTACTCCATCTTTTTCTAATCGTTTTCTTCTTCCACCCCCAACCTTGTCGACTACTCTTTCTTTTCTGGGGGGGGGGGGTTCCATATCCTTCACTCCCTGATTCTGCCATGCGGTTCTTCCTCTGTATTGTTTTTTACCTCTTTCCATTCATTTTGCCTTACTTTTTTCCCCTTTATCTTCGTCATCTATTAGAATAGATGTATTTTAAACAATTGAAACGATTTCCCAATTTTCCAAATCAAGAAATGTGCTTCACCGTGAAATTTAAAAATTTAGATAAGCGAAACGCGGAAACGGCTAACGTGGAGAAATGAAATGCAGAAAATGGCGTGTATTGATTGTTTACTGAAGTTGTTGACGCAATCGGTAAAATTCATTGTTGGGCAAAAAATTAAAGTTCCGATAAACCAAGGCAAAGCGCGGACTGGTTTCGCTTTCTGGTTGAAGACAACTTACTTTAATTACTCCTGATGTCATAGCTCCGGAACTACGGACATGTCATTAGAATGTTGCAGGAAAGACTCGCAAGACGGAATCTTCAAGACGAGCCAACCGGTGAGAGATCTATACCTATACCAAGAACGAGACGGTTGGATAATATCCATTGCTTCAGTTGGTAACGCTTGAAAATCCAGTTGGAAAGTGTAATGACAGTTGCTTCTAATAGGGCCCTGTGAAGGGAGTCATCTGAGGAATCTAGTTCTACGATCCTCCCAGGAATAACAGCCGGAGAAGATGGGTGGATGGATGGATGGATGGATGGATGGATAGATGGATGGATGGATGGATGGATGGATGGATGGATGGATGATCCCATTCTCTAGTTGTAGAAATATGAAATATGTTCACTTCATTCCTAACTCATATTAGGCAGGTCACGAAATGCGATTTTGATTCGGAGAAACCCATCACAAGTAACGATTTTGTAAGTGAAGATGTGCGAATCTACACTCAATAACAAGCTAGTATTTTATTCTCGTGACCACTGGAATTCCTCATCATTGTAAGAATATTGTTGACACGGCACAAATCTCTTAAATTCTATCTCACGGAGGAAGTAGGAAATTGTGATTTCCATGCCTTTCGTAAATGGGGTTTACTAGTTTAGAAAAAACATTGAAACAGAGTTACAGAATCGTTTTCTGGGAGATTGCTGGCGCATCTCTGGCATTTGCAATGATACCTATGCGAGACATTTTCCTGGAGGAAGTTCGTGAACATTGTAATTTTCAATATCTCCTTGCAATAGTCGTTTGGCTGTTGTTTTAATATAGCTCTTTGTCAGCTTTGAATCAACATACCTGATCAAAGCTTATCCAATCAAGAGCATATTGTTTTGTTATCCAGTTTGTCTTCACTTTTATAAGACTGTAGGATGTTCGTTGACGGGAATTTGGCTGCAAATTACAGCAAGTCAAATGACCTCAAAGCCCGCTCCTTCATTAGCTCGCTTGCTATTTGGTGACCAACTAAGGCTTTATTTATATAATGTTAATAACGTGTCAGAATGGTGAAATTCATCCCTCTCTATGTTGGGGACCAAGGATGGAAATAGCTGAGAGAAATGACTGAGATGGAAATTATTGAGACCGTGGATTGAAAGTGTTGAAGGAATAGCTCGATCGGGATTTGAAACCGCATTGTTAATTTCCATCCTAAAGTATTGGCTCATATCTAGAGAAGGCAATGCAACTAATTACATATTTTCCTTAAGAGAATACATGAATCATAGGAATATATAAAAGCATTCTAATAATGTACGTCTCGAAGCAGGTTTACGTTTTAAAATATATTTCAAGTTTCGTTTGACAAACAAATACAAATACCTTGAGAATAAATACGAACATTATGATTTCCTTATATAACTTCCAACTTATATTAATAATGATAATAATAATAATAATAATAATAATAATAATAATAATAATAATAATAATAATAATAATAATAATAATAATAATAATAATAATAACAACAACAATAATAATCCTGTATTTTCTTTTGCAGAGTATCATTACAGCTGATGGAGATAAATTCGTTGAGAAACATACGGGAGAGAGTCTACAAGGTGCCGAGATGCATATTATTCGGAGGATAGAAAATGGCAATATGATTGTGGTAAGTATTTTCATGCTTGTCCCCTACTGTTATATCTAAAGTAAGACGAGAAAGCATTTTTCAACTTAGTGTATCAGCTAAATCGTTAGAGAGTCGACGAAAATGCTTTGCGTTATTACGTTTTTTTTGCGGTCTGAGTCCGATTTTACCTGTTATTATTTTGGAGTTGTTGCAAGGCGGCGAGCAAACAGAATCATTAGCATACCGAACAAAATGCTTGGCGAAATTTCGTCCCTCCTTACGTTCTGAGTTCAAATTCCGTTGATGTCAATTTAGTCTTCCATCTTTTTGGAGTCGATAAAATAAGTATCAGCTGAATACTGGGATCGATGTAATAGGCTAGCCACCTCCCCCAAAATTTTAGGTCTTGTGCTTGTAACAGAAAGGATTATTTCGGTGTCGTTGAAAGCGACAAGCTGGCAGAATCGTCAGCACTTAGCGACATTTAGTCTGTCTTTACGTTCTGAGTTCAAATTCTGCCGAGGTTAACTTATCTTTCATCCTTTCGGAATCGATAAAATAAGTACCAGTCGAGCACTGGAGTGGATTAATCGACTCACCTCTTCACCGAAATTGCAGGCCCAGTGCCAAAATTTGAAACCAAAATTTTGGAGTCATTAAAATATGTACTAGTCGAGTATAGAACCTGATATTGCCGACTGATGGCTGGTCTGCGTTCTCTGTACTGGCTGCTCAATAATAAAGGGTTTCTGAACGACATACACTGAAAAAAAATGAAGGATAGTCTTCCTTCTCCGAAGCTATCACTGCATCTTTGAAACAGAATTCAGTTCCTCGAGGAAATTTACACTGTTTCTTCTACTTATAACAATCAAATGTACCTCCGCGGATCTATTTACAGTCGAGAATATTAAGCGTCAGAGAATATTAAGTGACTTTGCTAATAAAAAGAAAAGTCTAAACATTTTAAATACGTAAATATATAGACATATGCAAACACCACGCGTACGTATGTACAAAAATGCATGCGCTTGTTCGTGCGTGTGTGTTCGCGTGTGTACAACGCATCTACACATGCAAACACACAGACATACGTACACAAAACTAAAGACTTCTGCACGCTAAGAAACGATGAAAACCACCCTACTACATTGGTATTATTGGCAGAATCGTTAACACAACGGGCAAAACCCTTAACAGCATTTCGTCAGATCTTACGTTCTGGGTTCAAATTTCGCCGAGGTCAACTTTACATTTCATCTTTTCGGAGTTGATAAAATAAAGTAAAGGATACATTACAATAATGTGTATCCTATTCTTGAAACAAAAGACAGACTTGTCATGATTGGAACGCTTGTGAGTTAGCCAAGAGCTATATAACAGAAGCAGTAACATCATCAACAATGAGAAAGCTTCTGCGTAGTCGCTCGACCTTCTAGACATAGCCGTCAAATCTCCTCCAAAATATGCCTAATCGTTTTTTATTTAAAAAAAAAAAGGAAAAGACATATTGGATAATGTAGTCGAGGCTACGCGCTTCCTGGATAAAGTAATATATGGGGGTGTCCTGTCTTGAATGCTTTTGATCATAGATCTACTCGATCGGGACCAATTTGGATCCAAACAACAACACTTCCAAGAACACCTCTTCGTTCTTACAACTGAACACCTTTTTCTAAAATATAAACCGCTCTCAATATTATTAAGATAGTCATTGACAAAGTCCTAAAAGTTTTGTTAGTTGATACAAAATGACCAGACATTGACATGACTGCACTGTTGCCTGACCGGGAAATGTAGAGACTTCACAAAGATTGCACCATGAACGAATACTTAATAGACAAGGCAATCGGTTCAGACAGTAATTAAAACTATTGTAATACTATTGTAATCTAATGTCTCTGACAGTTCTAATTACAGCTAATTCTAGGACATATTGCTTACTCTAAATAGCTGTTTACCGGGATCTGGAAATCCGTGTCGTTTTAAGAGGTTCGATATTAAATGCTACATTGAAGACCAGTCTTGTAGCTTTCTAACTTTTCTTTGGTCGAAATCTCAGTAGTTTCAGACTTTAAGGAAGTCCACATTATTAAAGTCTTAAACAGCTTGTGGTGTTACATATAATTGAGTTGTCATTATCAAGGCTACATTGGTCTTTATTAGCCAATACAAACAGAAGTAGATTTTCTTTTTAGTCAGTCTTCATATCTGATGCAAGTTAAACTTTTCCTTTATCCATTATCTGTTAGCAATTTATCAAAAAATGTCACCAGCAATAAAGATAGATAGATAGATAGATAGATAGATAGATAGATAGATAGATAGATAGATGGATAGATAGACAGGTAGACATGCATACATACATACATACATATA
>NC_068981.1:178543752-178546442 GCF_001194135.2 Octopus bimaculoides | reverse complement strand
ATATATATATATATATGTATGTATATATGTATGTATATAGTAATAAGTAAAGGTAAGATCCAAGAATTAAAGTGTAGGAAGATAGTACGCTTCGAGCAGTTCGTAGAAGGTATAGAAGACACCTTTCAGAAACAATAGTTTACGCAATTTACGCAGAAGGTTGTTTTTCCTGTATCGAAGTTCGATAGCTAAAAAAATTGTTTTAGAGCTTACGCTTAGCAGCAGGGGTTGCTGTATATGTGCATATATTTACATGTGCGTATGTAGACAGGTACATAGATAGATAGATAGATAGATAGATAGATAGATAGATAGATAGATAGATAGATAGATAGATAGATAATGTAACAAACTCAGTTTTCGGGAAGAAAGTTCACGTGCTTGTCTTCGTGATGCTCTTTCTTACAAACGGGAAGAAAGGAAGAAACTTTATCACTGTTTTCTGTGAGGTATACAATACTAATGCTTGTCTTCCACATACAAAAGAATTCACTTTAAAGAGTAATTTAATGTCAGTTTTGCAACGACAGCTCTCAAATTCTAAACTGATTTGTCTTTGATCAGAGAAACATCAGTTTCCTATGTTATCGCAGCGGCTGAATAAAACTAAAAGAAAATAAAGTGCACAACCATTTCAGTTAAAGTTTAGAGACCATGTGGCTGTGAATTTCTGTTGAAAAGATTCTCTGCAACACATTCTCAGACGATGAGGATTTGATGTATTATAAACCGAAACTAATTTTTAAGTATATAAGATGCACTTAAAATGGGCATGGTATAAGAAAAATGAAAGAAAATTCATTTGTTGTTTTAAAAAAAGTGTAAAAGCCGGAATGTTCTTAAATTAGATGTAAATGTTTTTATAGCATTTTGTGAGTTAGTCTAATGCAGAATGAAAATGAAGATATACATGTCGAATGCTGATTTTTGTAGACAATATAAATTCTGCATGAAAAAGATATGTCTATGGTTATGTCTGATCACCATGCGGAAAAACTGCCCTCACATGCTTTTTTTTTCTCTCTCTCTCTCTTTTCTTGTTGTCAGAATATTAATATATTCTGACAAGAAAGAAAATATAAGTTGGTAATATGATACTTTCTTTGTGCGTCTTTTCTTTTCAGTGTTTTATTTCCTGCATGACGCTATTGTTTCATCTTTTACAGAAAACAACATGCAACGGCGCAACAATGAACTCCAGGTACACGAGGGTGTAACCAGAAACAAGTACCATCATTATCACTCCACTGACGTCATTTCTTCTCAAATATGCTATCAAGGGACGTTACTCTTTCTTTTAAGAGCTGCCGTGCCTTGTGTTGTTTATTTTGTTTGTTTGTTTTAGCATTGTATTGTTATCCAACGGCAAGCTAACTAATCTATTAATGGTTCTAAAGAAACAAAGATTATACATTAAAAAAAAGTACATGTCTTCTTCTTTCATGCATCATAAACTGCTGCATTAGAGCGCTGGTATAATGGCTGTTATGTGACTGTTGTGTGAAATAGCCAGTTGCTAAGAGGATACGCTGATGACTGCTCTCTGCAACCAGGCACAGAGCAAAAAATATTTCAAGCATTAAAAAAACGCATTCTAATAAAAGAACAAAATTGCAATCACACATGCATAAATGAGCTTTCTTTTTGTTATTGCTTTGACATTCTGCACTCGTAAATGAGTCATTCAAAGAAACACACTTAGACTTTGGTAAACAAAAGAAAAGGCATTATGGCTGAATTTCATTAACTAATCACTTTTTAGAGTGTTTTAGCTGTGTAGTATTTCACTTCATAAATAAGCAATTCTTGAATGAAATATCTTTTACCTAAAACATTTCTTTACATTCGTATGTTAACCAAGGCAAAGAGCTACACTTTGTGTTCCCGAAAAAAATATTAAAGAAATTCTTCAGAAAATAGAATGTCCCTAAGATCTTCTGTATCTCAAATGATCTCTGATTTAACACAGAAATTCGAAGAAATAAATCTTTAAGTACTGAACCTAATTTGTTGACACTCGATTTTGTAAATGATTCCTCTTCATAAGTTATGTTATATTATTGAAAACCGACAACTGTAAAGAGAACGGGATAAAACAGCATACGAAGAGTTAATTACTAGTGTAACCGAATAACGATTTTTACTGTTGACCACAAGGGCTCAATATGTTAAAGAGAGTAGCAAGGAGAATTACAAAAGAAGAAAACAAGGAACAGTGGGATTTTTATCAAGGAAAAGGTTGAAGTCAACAATAACAATAAAAACAAAAAGTAGAAATAACAAAACAAAGCAACATATTTGCAAGAAAGGATCCCTAAATTGAAATAGTGCAAACACATAAGGCGATCGAGATACCCTAACAAAATAATGTTTGGCTGCATTATTAGAGTAGGCCCGTTTCAACGGTGACCATCACACAGCTTTCTTCAGCATAGTTAGCAGGCAGAAGAAGGCTACCTTCTTTCTTGCCAAAGGAAAGCAGTGGATTGATCTTCACGATAGACTCGGTACAAATAAAACTGTTTGAATTTTAAATAAACTAACGTTCTTGAAATGTTGATGATGATAATGATCAATGTTGATGATGATAATGGTCATCATTATTATTATTGTTGTTATTATTATCATCATTATTATTATTATTATTATTATTACTATTATTATTATTATTATTATTATTATTATTATTA
>NC_068981.1:178535350-178543742 GCF_001194135.2 Octopus bimaculoides | reverse complement strand
ATTATTATTATTATTATTATTATTATTATTATTATTATTATTATTATTATACACTCAACAGATTAGACTGTTGGAAAAGAAAAGAATCGTAGCAACGAGCGACAAGTAGCCTTAGATGCCGAGGACCTTCCTATTAGGTTACAACAAGTAGCCTTAGATGCCAAGAACCCTTCTAAGTATCCTAGCTGTTCCTAATAACACTGTTTTCTGGAGCTGTACTAAACTGGGTTTTACGCCTATTTCCTCTATCCATCTGTTCAGATCTTTAGGGATAGTTCCCAATGCACCCATAACTACTGGGATACATTTTACCCGCACTTTCCATAGTCTCTGTAATTCAATAGCTAGGTCCTGGTACTTTGCTATTTATTTTATACTCCTCATATTAATTTTTTTCATGATTGGGGACTGTAAAGTCAATTATCTGGCACTTTCTATTCTCCTTATCTACGACTACCAAATCAGGCATTCTAGCCTCTATTACTCTGTCAGTCTGAATGTTAAAGACCCACAGCAACTTATATTTCTTACTTTCTAGTACTTTACTAGGTTCATGTTCAAACCATTTATCAGTATGTTCAAATCCTAGCTTTCTATAAAGCTCCCAGTGGATTGCTCTCCCTAGTTTGTCATGTCTTTTCTTGTATTCTTTCTATGCCAGTATGCTACGTTCACTTACTATATGAGTAATGCTTTCCACTTTTGATTTGCATAATCTACATTGGGAATCTACTTGGTTTTTGTCTATTTTGGCTTTTATCCAATTAGTCCTTAATGCTTGATCTTGTGCAGCCACTAACAAACTTTCTGTCTCCCTCTTCAGCTCTCCTTTCTACAACTATAACCATGTCTCACTACTACTGTTTCCTGAAAATATCTTTGGGAATCTACCATGCATTCCCTCTTATCCTTCCGGAGTCGATAAAATGAAGCATCAGTCATGTACCGGAGTCAGTGGTTTCGACTAGTCCCTACCCTGAAAATAGTTGTCCTTACTCCTATAGTAAAAAGGATTATTATAGTCAGCAAAGCGTCGGGAAAATGCTTAGCGACATTTCTTCCGGCTCAATGCGTTCTGAGTTCAAGTCCCGCCCAGGTTAACTTTGCATTTCATCCTTTTGGAGTCGATAAATAAAGTACCAGTCAAGTACTAGAAGAGGAGCGACATAATCGAATAACCATCTCCCCCTAAAATTGCTGGGGCTTTGTGCCAAAATTTGAAACATTATTGTTCTTGTTATTATTGAAGATTCATAATCTTTTCTATTATAGACACAAGATCTGAAATTGTTGGGGAGGGGACTAGTCGATTACATCGACCCCAGTGTTCATCTGAAAGGATGAAAGGCAAAGTCGCACTTGGCGGATTTGAACTCAGAACGTAGTGACGGGCGAAATACCGCTAAGATTGAAGATTCATAATATAGAAGGAAATTCTGAGAAGAGAGCATCTGCGATTTGATTTAGAATATTATTAATATAATTTCATATGAGTTCCCCTGAGAAAACAATGGCCGTTAAAGCTTTCAAACTTATATATTTTTAGCTAGATGTCTATATAAGGAACTCATCAACACAACATCATCATATTCTTTTTCTTGGTCTTAGAACCTATTTGCCATATTTAAGGACAATTTATAATCGATGTAGTCTTATTGCATTTTATGCTTATTTTATTCGCCACTTATCATCATCAACAACAAAATCCTTTGATGATTATTCCAAATGATTAATAACACTGTGTAGTAATTTTTTTTCTTTTTTTCTCTCTTTGGCCAGTAAGTACTAGCTCTCAGTTGCTTCTATCTAGAAATCAAAGGAAATTATTGTTACTCCCTTCAAATGTTGCTTTTGTGACCTGGATATCAGTGTTTTGAAACTGACCTATTTTCCACTACATTTCAGACAGATTCAGTGCTGAGTTGCTGAAACAGAAATATCGTTATAGCAAATATTCTGTTCAATACCACAGATTTGCTTGTCAATTGCTTGACCTTAACTGGTTGAGCATGTCCCTTAGTGGCTGAAAGTGCGTGCATCTCTGATCATGAACAGGAGTAGTTGGGGAGAATCATGGCCATGTGCTGTGAGGGATCCTTTGGGGTTTGAATAAATGTAGCAAAAGCAAAGTTTGAAGGAAATATAAACCATTTTTCATACTTTCTAGGGGAAAGCAAATAGAAAATAAAAGTTGCTAATCAAGGACAAAAACCGTGTTACACAGTGTAAACTATGGAGTCCTAATACATTTTATGCTTATTTTATAGCCACTTACGATAAGGGTATACTTTGCCATTCGTATAATCATCAACAAAGTCCTTTGGTAATTATTTCAAGTGATTAATAACTAGTAACGACAAACTAAGACTTCGAGGTGCATTCTTAGAGAAATGAGAATAAGTTTTCTGAAATTCCACTACATGTTCCTAAATATATGTAATTGCGGATTGATAAGGATTAGTCTTGTGCTGTGAGGATAAACCCGTTAATTTCTGCCTTTAACCCGGCACTTTGCAATCATTGATGAATGAGAAATTTGTGAACATCAGCTTCGCAGTGCATGCTAGATATTGGCCGTGTAAAGGCTTATCGTATCAACATTGTTTTACTCGTTTCCAGTACTTCGGTTTTGTTTTTCTTTCGATTAATTTTGCAGCGTAGGTTTTCTAAACTAAGCTCGTTTCGTTTTAACCTTTTTCTGTGACAGGGTATTTAGATCTTTTATTTTCATGGTTTCTTTGTCAAGATCAACATCCAGCCAGTTGTAATATCAAGGTATGTTTCAAGATCGATGGTAGTTGTTTTAAAGGACATTTCAAGTGAAATGAGACCTCTGCCGCCTGTATTCCTACGGGTTATAGACGATCACCTTCATTCCTAAGGAGACAGAGACATTCATTATTATTATTATTATTATTATTATTATTATTATTATTATTAAGGTGGTGAGCTGGCGGAGCCATTAGCATGTCGGACAAAATGCTTAGCGGAATTTCTTCCGACTCTTTATGCTCTGATTTAATCGATTGTCCCCTCAAATACCTGAGTTCGTACCTGTGTAAGAAATTATTATTTGCCAGAGACGTTGGATCACTGGACAAACTGCCTTGCGATATTTAGTTACGGCACTTCATGTCCTGATATCAAATCTCGCTGAGGTCGACTTTGCTTTTCGTCATTCTGAAATCGAGGAAATAAAGTACCAGTCTACTAATATTGACATGAACGACTACCCTATCCTCACCACCACTACCAGGAGGCCTGGTCTGTGCCTATGATAGAAATTATGATTCAAGATTTCTAAAGAAATAAACTATATCTTGGAAAACGTGCATAAAAATACAGATCTATATTTAAGAGATGAGGAATTATGTACATTATTTACATTATTTATATTTGACGGATATTTGTCCTCATCTTGTTTCCCCAAGACACCTGATAAAGACTGGAAGGTATATCAGCCGAAACGTTCTGTTTAACAACAAACAAGATGAGGACAAATATCCGTCAAATATAAATAATGTAAATAATGTGCATAAAAATGTTCAAAATTAGTAACTGCTGTGTGACTTAAAGCAAATACAAAAATGTGTACTACAGCAACATTTACAATCTGGTCTTGTCAAATAAAAGACATATGTAGGTAACCGGTGATTCAACAAAGAGTACATTTTGTTTATATTTCTTTTCCAGAAAAAATCGAGGCATCTTTGGTAAAATATTTTTCGATGTTATCCTTGCGGTCGCCTTGAAAGTGTCACAACATTTGGATAGCATTATTATGCCAGTATTAAGGCAGAAACGTTAGCACGCCGGGCGAAATGCTTAGCCGTATTTCGTCTGTTGTTACGTTCTGAGTTCAAATTCCGCCGAGGTCGACTTTGCCTTTCATCCTTTCGGGGTCGCAAAATTAAGTACCAGTTACGCACTGGTGTCGATGCAATCGACTTAATCCGTTTGTCTGTCCTTGTTTGTTCCCCCTCTATGTTTAACCCCTTGTGGGCAATAAAGAAATAAGAAACGTTAGCACGCCGGACAAAATGCTTAGCGGTATTTCGTCTGGCTTTACGTTCTGAATTCAAATTCCGCCGAGGTCGACTTTGCCTTTCATCTTTTTGGAGTCGATAAATTAAGTACCAGTTGCTTACTGGATTCGATCTAATCGACTGGCCTTTCCCCCTAAATTTCGGACCTTGTGCCTAGAGTAGAAAAGATTATTATGCCAGTATTTTGACTGCATCATACCAACACTTTATCGAGAATGTAGCTGCATTAAACAATTACTGTGTCACTATTTTACTATAGTTGTACCAACTTGTACCTGCTTTGTGCTAACTTCTCTTTATTCGATTTAAATTGAGTGTGAACGCGCAGTTATGCAGGCAGATGGATAGATAGATAGATTTGTATGTTTTCATTTTTCTTTTGTTTCTTAAGTCATTTTAAAGGGCAATTTTTTCCTGGTAACAGAAAAATGTATAAACTGCATCTCTGCGAAACATGAAACATAAACTTTAGAAGAATTCTTACCGATTTTCATTCATGGGATTATGAGTGTGCATCTGAATTTTTAAATTGAAATTACACTACATTGAGTTTAGATTCGTCCAACTATCTCGAGGAGAGAACGAAATCTGAGCCAGTTTCACTTTCAGCCTTCCTGCAAAAGTAAGCAAAGATTAAGTCATTTAAATATCAGCAAAAAAATTGGCTTAAAACGTTTCTGAAGGGATTCACTTGAGGTAGTTTCTGGATTTAATTTAGAATATGAATCTATAGCGTTAAATTAGAAGATTAATTTAATTTAGAATATGAATCTATAAGAGTTTAGATGAGGTTTTCTGACAGAAACGTTAAATTAGAGGATTAAACTTTTTGTGGTAATTCGTTACGTTCCTTTCCTTTCTAAGTTCAAATTCCACTGAGATTTACCTCACTCTTCATATTTTTCTCAAGACTTATACTACTGTTCTGTTATAATATCTGCCACGTTTTTATTTCTTTTTTTGGTAGTAGAGTACAAAAAGCAATACTTTCGTCCCTAAATTAAACGCAAGTGATATTTAATTTTAACTGATTGGTATTCATACTAGAATGAACATCTTTATAAATATTAAACCGAGTTGAGCATAAATCATGATTTAAATAACTTACTTCAGTTTTGGAGATGGCAAATATATTTCCGTTAATAAACAACTATTAGCTAAAAAGCATATAGGTTGACTGCACCTTCCTTGCGAAATATCTCGGTAATCATAAATGATGCATAGGTAAATATCTACAGAAAGTCTTATCAAATTATGTTCTACCAAGTGTTGTGCAAACAGAAGACATTAATCTTCCACAGATTAAGAGCCTAATCAATCACATACTAACTTCTCAGACTAATCAATACCTACCGAAAATTTCATCACTGCATCTGCTACAGAACAGAGATCATCATGTAGCCTACTTGGGATGGAACCTCTAAGAAGCTCTTCTAAACAGAAAATTTGCTGGTGATTCTATGATAAATTTGAGTTATGTTGGAGCGACGTAGCCATTTAAGCTTCCGGTATTCTCTAAATTCTGCACCAGCGCTACATTGAGGTAAGTTGTTGTTGTGTAATCCAGAGTTAATTCTCGTGGACCAGTTTTATGATCAAAAACATTTCAGTTATGATCGGCACACCATTTTTGTAACATATCTAGAACTATATTTTTCAATGTGACGTTTCCTTTTTAAAAAGATAAGGTGTTGTTTGAAGAAGTTTTTGCAGTTACTTCTAACAAGTCGAGGGACTTAGAGGCTTCCTCGTTGTTTCGTATTGAGTTAAATGTAGGGGTAAGCCCTGTATTTGTGTAAGAGTCACCATGACGTATTCGAGATCCATGGATTACAGCATTAAATGATGAAACGATGCTGGTAAAATGCAACTAAAATACTAATGCGAACTCGAAAGGTAGAAATAAGAATTACTCAACAAAAAATAGTTTTCATTTAAAATTATTTAATAAAAGGCAGTGGTTACGAGTTGTGTATTGCCGAAGGTTGCGTGTGGGCTGGGCTATGTATGCTCTCTTGCAGTACTATGACATAAGATATCGTACACGACTTAAATTTCAAACCAAGTATGGCAGTCAGTTTGAAACACTTCATTATAAAAATTGAAAAATTGCCGTCTCTTGTTTCTAAGGCGTTAATTGGACTCGTTATTAAAATTTAATGTACCCAAATAAAGATAAACTTTGTTTTCACCAATAAAAAAAATCATCAAATTAAGATGTATGGAAAATTTGTTTTACTTATATTTTTTTCTTTCATTTTCCTTGGTGGTTGCTGCTTCGTTAATTTTCAAATAAATAAAAGTATTTAAAATGCTTTATAAATCATTAGAACTTAATGTAAATCCCGTAGTAACATGATACAAATTCTTAATGTATGTATATCGTCAACCAGCGGCTATAAATTTCGTGGTTGTCTCAAGGAGCCGAGGAAGTGCGTGATTACTTTTCGTGGAATGGTCTGTACACACACACATACACACAACGGTAATCAGAACCGGAGTATGAATCCAATAATAAGGTGGACAGAAAAGGCTGAGAAACTCTGTTCTGGGATTGAGATCTTGAACTTGATACTACAAAGTAACGTCCCACTTGTCAATTGTGCATCGTTACCGCTGCTTAAAGCGATGGGATTGCTTCTACCCTACAAATTTTAATAAAGTGGATTGTGTCATTTTGAAAGTTAAATGCATTGACCATGGACTCCCGGCAGATATGACGGCGGCCACTCGGCTGGGTATATACTACTCAATATTAACTCGGTCACTCCCGCTTAGTAATGTTGGTAACAATGAAAATTGGTTCTATCTAAAGAAGAAACCTGGTTTGAGTTGAGACTTTCGATCTCTTAGAAATATGTATAAAGGCGACTGGTAAGGCTATCGAATGACTCGGGAATTTTTAATGTGTTAAACAAGAATACGCAGTATTTAAAGATGAGTACTGACACAATTAATTCATAATTAAATTACTTGATGACAAGAAGTAAATTAGTAATGATTATAGTTATTGTCATTTAGCTCCAGGTCAACTATGATCAAGCCGACCAAAAATCAAAAGGCATTCCAGCAATCACCTGTCATTTTTCAGGCATAGTATATCTCGGACAACATATGTTCAAAGTTCTTCCATATTTTGAAAATTTAAAAAAAACCCTTAAGATACGGTTTGATGGAGATTCGATTCTTTTTTCGAACGGGTCAAATAATTATATAGAGGCCTCCTCGTTGACACGTAAATGAGGATTTCGGTTAGTTGAGGATCTCAATCAAACTGTGTGTGGTCAATGAAAATAAATAGCCTTTTGCCTTTTACTTGATTCAGTATTTGGCCTGCAACCCATGCTGGGGTACCGTTTTGAACGGTTCTTTTGCTGAACTGCTTAGCTGCAAGGACATAAACAAACCTACACCGGTTGTCGAGCAGAATTGGGGGCAAACACATACACACACACATATATATATATATATATATATATATATATATATATATATATACGACGGGCTTCTTTCAGTTTCCATGTACCAAATCTACTCACGTGTCTTTGATCAGCCCGGTGCTACAGTGGAAGACACTTGCTCAAGGTGCTGTGCAGTGGAACTGAACCCAAGACCACTTAGTTGCGAAGTAAACTTCTTACCACACAGCCACGCCTGCGGAGATTACATCGAGAATAAACTGATATAGTTCTTAATTTCTTAGAGAAACCAAGTAGATTTGTTCTTTCTGATAATTTCATAAAAGCAACATTCAGTATTTAACATGTTTCTTTCTTAAACATTAAAGCAAAGGGGTATTAGATTAACTTTATAATTCTAGTAATTTGCTTCAAATAAGATTAATTAATTTGAAGCCATTTTAAGCTATGTTTGCCGTAACAAGCTTAAAATTGCTCTATCCAGACATACAAACATCAGTAATGGAATTTAAATGATTTAACGTTTTAATTAGAGAAAAATATTAATAAATATCCAGAAGAAATTTGTTCTTAAAGAAATTTATTCTTTAAATCAATGCAGAATCGTGAAAAGTTAGACATAGCCGTGTTGTTAAAATGTTTGTTCAACAACCGCGTGGTTCTGAGATCGATCTGATTTTGTAGGAATGTGGGCAAGTGTCTTTAATTATGGTCTCAAATTTGCATAATGAATGAAGGTTGACGAACAGAAACTGTGAAAACCCGGATGGATGGATAGATGGATGGATGGATGGATGGATAGATGGATGGATGGATGGATGGATAGATGGATGGATGGATGGATGGATGGATGGATGTTTGCGCATATCAACGGAGGGCGTAGACATCGGCGAGAAAACTGAAAGCCTAGTGCATTTTTGAGAGACT
>NC_068981.1:178532851-178534666 GCF_001194135.2 Octopus bimaculoides | reverse complement strand
TGTGTGTGTGTGTGTGTGTGTGTGTGTGTGTGTGTGTGTGTGTGTGTGTGTGTATCTTTGTGTGTATGTATGTATAGTATACACATACATATATATAAACCAATAATATATATATATATGCATATATACATTCATATATGTACATACCTACATATATATGTATATATACATGCATATATAGGTACAGGACGTCCAAAAACGTGAACAAAATGAAGAACGAGAACATAAAAAAACAAAAACATGGAAAACGAACTTTTTTTGAATAACGAAAGAAACAAATAGAGAAACGAGACAGGCAGCATAAAGAACAATCCCTTCATCAGTTGTTCCCTGTTTTATCTACTCCGTATTTCGAATGTTGGGACAAGACGCGACTTCGTTAAAACAGTCGTTCCCTCAAAGCAAACTAAATAAAATTTGGGATTTTTGCGGTAGATTAAAGTGGTAACAAAAAACAAGACAGTAATGACAAACAATAAAAACAAACAGTGAGGGCTGTTAAGCCATAACAAGGTGAAGTGGTGAACACTGGAGAAAGGAGCTATGACAAGAGACAGGCAAAAGTAGGTCTTATCTCTTGTGAATCGAGAGGAAAAAGAATATCCATTTCTCAAGAATAACAGGTGAAAATGACAAACGTTCAGAGAAGGGGCATCCGTCAGGTAAAGAAAATACAAATGGTTGTAGTTTTAAGCAGACTACAGTTTGGGTTGTTGCAATGGAAACAGGCAGCAATATGTCTGTAGCTTTCGATTGGCTAAAATTACCCAAAATTTACAGACTTCAAAAGCTATTGACTGTTTATGTATTAATGTATGGCAAAAATGAATTTCATTTCCATGGTTAGCATGCAAAATAATTGGAACAAAATTAAGAAAATAAAAAACTGTGACAGCAGCAAAAAAATCCATAGAGGGCAATATAGTATACATACATACATACATACATACATACATACATACATACATACATACATACATGTTATAACAATACACTGAGGAAATTTAAACTTCAAGATGTTTCTTGAAAACGAAGTTTGAAAGAAGCGAAGATTTGATGTCTGTGGAGTATATACTTAATAACAATAAAATGAGAAACACTGTTTTATAGAAATAGTCATACGTAAATCCACATAATCCTATAAATATGTGTAAGCGACGGAAGGCGGCGATCTGGCAGAATCGTTAGCACGCCGGAAAAAATACTAAGCGGCATTTCGTCCTTCTTCGCGTTCTGAGATCAAATTCCGCCGAGGTCGACTTTACTTTTTATCCTTTCGAGGTCGATAAAATAAGTACCCGTTGAGCACTGGGGTCGATGTAATCCCCCTACACCGAAATTGCTGGCTTCGTGCCAATATTTGGAACGAATATGCGTAGGAGAGGTAGTGTTTTTAAGATGATGTTGCCGTGTTCTCGAGTATTGTAGACGCTTCTATGTTTTGAGTGTCTATTATCTTTTATTTCTTTCTGTCATTGGACAGTGGACATGCTGGAGTACCTCCTTGAAGGGCTTCGTCGAACAAATTGATCCCAGTACTTTTTTTAAGGTCAGTACTTATTCTTGTTCGCATAACTATTAAGTTACAGTAGTGTAAACAAACTAATACTGTTGTCAAGCGGTGGTGTGGGACAAATAGAAATACAAACACAAAGGCACACACATATATTGGTTTCAAAATTTGGCAGAAGGCAAATACATACACACACACATACGTATGCACATACATCCATATATATATATATATAGTATATTGCCACTTAAGTGTGGCTGACCCCTAGGGGTGGATGTTACTGTTGCTTTTAGCCCCAGGAG
>NC_068981.1:178529061-178531307 GCF_001194135.2 Octopus bimaculoides | reverse complement strand
TTATAAATTATGAGTTAGAGGTTATGCAACCGTTTAAGGAAGCAACGTATCCGTAGGCACTACTGGTGTATTACCTCACTATGTATAGGCCTTGCTATAAGGTTAACAGTAGCTGGTAATTTAAATGGTAAACCGTGGTTTAATATATTCAGATAAGAAAAGAAATGGAGCAACAATTAACAATTAGAAGTTGATCATTGGTATTAAAAGGTCGTAGTTTAATTATAGTTAAAAATATTTACAGCTGTTTCGGTTTGTTATTTTTTAAGTAAATTTGCATTTATCTCGTTCCATATAACAAACATCGTCAGAATGATTTAGAGTTTATCGGAAGAATACAGACAGGAGAAAAAGGGAAAAAAATCTTCGTTAAGTCTTTAGGCTTACATTTTTGTGTCCTTTAAGGTCCCACGTGTGTGTACATTTCTTCAATTAGATGAATGGAGCAATAAATGGAGAAAATGACTAGTTGACCGGTGGTGTTAGTCGAAAGAGTTATACCTGGTAGTAATACCCGGTGTCGTAATATGTATAATTCTTAAAATAAATACGGAAAATATTGCTTTATGTTGTACAAATTCTGAAACAATGTACCATATTGAGTTGCGTTGTTCAACATCACTTCCCATAAAATATACTTCGGCACCCAGTGTAGTAATACAGCTTTATATACATTGGGACATCTAGTTCTATTCTTGAAAGCAAAGTATAGTTGGTCATCACTCGTGAGTGAGTATGGTTTGATAACAGGTACTGTGTTTTCACTAATTATTTTAGGTACCTATGTAATCACGAACATACATAAACACCCTCTCGGACTTCTCGCCCTTGACTCTGTGACAACTAGAACATAGGAGGCTTGCACCAGCAACTGGCTGGTACTTATTTTCAACTCAATAGATTAGATCAAGTAAAATGAAGTGCCTTACTCAAGGATACAACGCACTGCCCGTTCCAGAAATTGAACTCATGCCGTTATAATTATGAGCTGAACGCAGTAATCTCTAAGCTAGTGCTTGCACTCTGAAAATAAAAAGCGTTCTGTAATTCCCATATGAACCCCCACTTGTCTGAGAAAGTCACAATTCAAAAACCCTGTGGGGTTACAGACGGTCCATCACAATAGGTCAGGTAAGGTATGGAGGCATGCGCTGTTGTAGGGCGTCGCTGCATCCACTATTTGCCGGTGATTCCCAACTCCTGGCGAGTGGCACCTTTGCATCACTCAGGCGACAATCCTCCAACCCATGGGTCTGTCTGGATAGTCGCTGACGGCGAGGATTTTACGAGGTCGAAGTGCAAATCCTACCTCGATCTTTTTTAGTCGCCTTTTACGGCATGCGAAGGAAAGGTTGGGTCTATTCTTTGATATGCCGGTTCCCACACAGCTCGCATCACAATAATTCAGACATTAATTTTCGTGACAAACGTGGAAATGGCGTACAACTAACCGGTTCAGCTTACGTATAAAGATAAACATAAGAACGTTCCAGAAAATAGCAAGCCTAGACGTCTGTGAATGCTGTTAGAGAATTCTCACAAATCATTTCTTAACCATGAACATTTACTTCATGCTTTCCACAGCGTATTTAATTCTTTTTGATATAAGAAATGATACTCTTGAAGTATCTCTCAACTCATTAATAATAGTAAGTATTCCACTACCAGCACATCGGTCTTCAGTTTAGACATTTGCTCGCGTCTCGGAGTCTGTGTGTGTATGTATGTGTGGTGGCGTAGGATAACAGAATTATTTAGAGAATAAATGATTCAGAGACACCATCTGCGTGAAACGCAATAGTTAAGTTAGCACTAACATCTTTAATGTAGAGAGCATCAGTTTAGACATTTGCTTGTGTCTCGGAGTCTGTGTGTGTATGTATGTGTGGTGGCGTAGGATAACAGAATTATTTAGAGAATAAATGATTCAGAGACACCATCTGCATGAAACGCAATAGTTAAGTTAGCGCTAACATTTTTAATGTGGAGAGCATCAAAAAGATGACTAAAAATAATTATGCTCTCGAATGAGAAAATATAAATATTAGTCAACGACGAATATTATTTTTATTGGCAGGTACGATGAAAGCTATTATCATTTTTAAATAATGATGATTTATTTTGACTGAGCATATAACTACTTATTTACAGGCAACGGGAATATGTGAGATGATTGCATTTCCCAAAAGCAACATCATTCTTAATTTAGTAGTAGTAGTAGGAGGAGGAGGAGGAGGAGGAGGAGG
>NC_068981.1:178528213-178528962 GCF_001194135.2 Octopus bimaculoides | reverse complement strand
GAGAGAGAGTACTCGATTATTGTTTTGTTGCTGGTGTAGTTTCTTATTAATTTATCATTACAACCTGCTACACACTTTATGCTCTTCCTCTTCTTCTTCTTCTTTGTTATCATCATAATCCTCTTCATCATCATCCTCATCTTTTCCTTCCTTTTTTTCCTTTCCCATTCTCTCTATTCTTATTCTTCTTTATCATATTTAGTATTAATATCGTCTACTTATTGTCTCTTCGCTATTTCATCATCTTTATTTTCCTCTATATAGGCAACGTACAACGCTAGACCGTTGCACAATGTAAGAGCACCTTTTGGTGCAAGTGCCACTCGAATATATAGAAAAAGACTGCAAATATTATGTAACTTTTCGCATGAAATCCTCGTGCAATGGCATTAAAAACTGAGTGGTACTGAAACGTTTGTAACAAGTAATAAAGTAATAAAGTAATAAAGATGTGTTAAACTCTTTCTTCGTCTTCTTATTTTCATTATATATATACATATATATATATATATATATATATATATAATGTAACCATGTGTGAATCGTTGGCGATTTTATTCCTCCGTCTTCCCTTCTTTTGGACTTTTCTCTATTTCTGAAGAAGAGCTTTGCTCGAAACGTTAAATCCTCTTTCTTTCCTTTCCTGAGCGTCTGATAATACATCACTTGTACCACGACCTCGCGTTGTTGTTTTTTCATGTTTGTTCTTCTTCGTTTGGATTCACTTTATATGTATGAATGTATATACA
>NC_068981.1:178519448-178527983 GCF_001194135.2 Octopus bimaculoides | reverse complement strand
ATATATATGTATGTATATGTGTGTATGTGTGTATGTATGTATGTATTTATGTATGTATGTCATTATTCAGATTTATTTCAAGATTTCTTGTGAATAGAGAAAGAACCAGTTTCTAACCTAGATCGCTCACAGGAATTTCAACATTAACATTTGTATGTATGTATATGTGCAGATTTGAATGTTTTGTTTTATGTATGTCTTCTCATGCATATATTTGCATATCTAGATATGCTCATATATACTTAAATAATAAACATTCTGGAAAGTTTTACTGATTTTTACAGTTCCAGGAATGGCTTGGATCTGTAGTCTTCGAATCAGCTTTCTCCTCTCTAGTTTTAAGAAGCCTTAATTTCTCAAGATTCGTATTTAGGCAGTGTATTACATATCCCAGTGCCCCAATAATTACAGTTTGATTGCTTTATTGTAAATATAGAAGTAAAAATTCATAATGTCACTCAAATATAATCCCGTTTTATGTTTAGAATTTCTGTTCTCTAAATTAACATTTCGAATTTTCCCTCGTTACAAAGATTGCAAAAGATTACTTTGCCCTAATTTATTCGCTAGCTGTGAGCTAAAATAGATCATGGATTTTTTAAAATTCATACTCTCCCTTAAGTTGACTTATATAGCTCGCCAGATCTGCTTTGCCCTCACGAATTTTAACATAGATTTGTGGTTTGCACAAATGAATTACAAAACATATGGTAAATAGCTTATGATTTCAGGACCGCACGTAGTTTCTACAAGTGAATTTCTTGTGTCATCTGCCAGTGTCTAAAGAAAATGATTGATAAAGTAACCAGCTTTATATAGCTATGGTTAGTCCATCTTCAAAATTCGATTGAACGAAATGAGAGAACGAGTCTGTCTTAAACTAGTATCAATGACAAATAACTTCTACTAGAAGACAGTAAATAAATCTCAAGTGCTTGATTAGTTTAGTAACAAATTCATATCTATAAATGTCGATGTTCGTCTGTTTGTCTTGAAGCAGTATCTCAACGTATTTGCACCAAATTATGCGCAGACATCCAGATGCAACGTAGAATAATGTGTAAAAAAATTATCCCGGGTCCGAAATCTTCTTGGAGTAAAACAGAAATTAGTCAAGAAAGATACAGAGAGACTGAAAGTTGTAGCGGAGAAGTAGTTGAGTAGGAGTGTATGAGATTGAGGTCCCGAAATGTTATCTGCTTGTCAGACTGTTTTTCTTTCTCTTGTAACGAGACCTCACATTTTCAGATGCCAGGTCCGTACCACGCGCAGATCATGTTCAGGTCACGCGGTCTGTCCTGATTATCAACCAATCAGTTTGCAGTGATATCATGGCAAATCATGAACGCTATCTTCAATGTCCGTGAAGTTCCCGCGCTTTCTCTAGTTATTTAGGAAAAGGCACAAACAAGAGAACATAGGGCGGATTAGTTTTCATTGAAGGCACATCACTCTCATCAAGCAAGCACTCATAAAGAATTCACTGCAGTTTTAATTAAGCAATTAGCCCTTTACAGCGTCCAGTTTCCTTTGCTGAATCCAACTAGAAATGAAAGGAATTCTTCTTCATAATTGCAGGCCAATTCTTTCCGGCATCTTCAGACTTACTAATCATTGAGTTGACAGAATCGTTAGCATGCCGGGTGAAGTGCTTAGCGGTATTTCGTCCGTCTTTACGTTCCGAGTTCAAATTCCGCCGAGGTCGACTTTGCTTTTCATGCCTTTCGGGGTCGATGAATTGAGTACCAGTCAAATACTGGGGTCGATGTGATCGACTTTAACCCTCCCGCAAAATTTCAGGCCTTGTGACCATAGTAGAAAGGATTGTTGTGTATCTCTGTTACACTGGAGATCGCTTCTAATCTCTTACGTCTCCACCAGCAGTCATTAAAAATTTACATAAATATGTGCAATAAATATTATAATAATATATTATGTTCGCGTATACATACATGCAATGTATACACGTCATGTATACATACATGCAAAACAGCCTAGCTTACACCAAGCAACTGCTCTTAATAACGTACTCATGAAACAAGCGTTACTCCTTTCATTGGTCTCCTTATCTAAAATACACATACACTTACCCAGTAATCTCTCTCTCTTTCTTTCTTTCTCTCTATCTCTCTCTCTCTCTCTCTCTCTATCTCTCTCTCAAAGGACAATGTAGATAGATAGATAGATAGATAGATTGATAGATAGATGTCTCCACGTACATACACATGTGTATGTGTGTCTGTGAATATTATACTTTGCTTACGTCATTGGGGAATGTGTAGAAAATCGATGTCTTCTAGAAAGCGTTAGTAATACAGGTAAAGCATTAGATATAAACAAAATAACAATAACACAAACATTGCTGTGTCTTGGGAGAGCTATTATGCCAATAGTAATAACACACTCACCGGTTCAACACAAAAACGAAATAACGCAAACATTAAACTAATATCTTAGAAATATTTAATTAAACCTGATATTGCTTAATTAAAACTCCTTTCCAATGTTTTAAAGAACGAGAGGAATAAATATTGTGTCTATTTTGTTGGCGCGTCAGATCCTTTCTTGCAATATTGGAAATCATCTCCTAAACATTAAATTACTCGTCGTATGAGACCAGTTTATATGAAAACTGATTCCGAGAGAAAAGTGAAAGAAAAGACGAAGTTGCAACAACCTGATTTTTACTTCATAAGTCTTCTAATTTTCCAACTATGCCAAAAACCGCGCAGTTTATGCTATAATACTTCATGATCAACGTTATTAAAAGCCTCCACAACGTCAAAATATATCACATCCACATTTGAAGAGTTGAGCAGATGTTACAATAGCCAATCATAATGCTGTAGAATCTGTGTGAGGCAGCTTCTTCCTTGACAAAAACCGTGAGGCGTGTTAGTGTCAGTTTCTGCAAGTCAGGTTCTCGTAAGCTCGTCATCTGACAATTCGTTCTATAAGACTGGAATGTGAAACCAGAGAGGAAAGCCTGCAATTTTTGGCATCTGCTTCCTCCCTTTTGGTCAGAGTGTATTATGCTATATTTTTAGCCTTCTAGGGAATTTAAAGCTTGCAAGAAAGCTAGAAAGCTTTGGGAAAGTTTATATAAATACAGATAGCATAAACTCCATATAAACATACCTTTTACATTTTGCCTTCTACTTGTTTCAGTATAACAGAAAAGATTCCTGAGCGTTATACCGTTATACTAATACATCTATTACATCTGTTTGTTTTCTACACCACCTGTCTTCGTCTGTTGCTTTTTTGTGAATTCTCCTGGATAATAAAGTGAATGGTTTACACCTGGTAGCTTACAGGTAAAGCACAGTCATTTTCACAATGATAGGTATTGCTATAGCAAATGAAAGACGGAAGATGGAATATACGAGAATTAGGTGGTGAGCTGCTTAACGGTATTTCGTTTGTCTTTACGTTCTGAGTTCAAATTTCGCCGAGGTCGACTTTGCCTTTCATCCTTTCGGGATTGATAAATTAAGTACCGGTTGCCTACTGGAGTCGACATAATCGACTGGCCTCCTCCCCAAAAGTTTCGGGGCTTGTGCCTAGAGTAGAAAAGGAATATACGAGAATTTATTATTAATCACGACGATAGTAGATGTGCCAGAACAGTTGTTATAATCAGAAATAAATTCTCGTATATATATATGAGAAGTTAAGATAAATACAAATTTATAGAATTAGTTCCTACGTGCATTTCACTATTATAGTTGATTGGAACCTTGCTTAACAGTAGCAGTCGTACACCTATTTGTATACAAAAGATATACTATATATATATATAGAGAGAGAGAGAGAAGTGGAAGACAGACTTACATTTATGTATGTATGCATGCATGCAGATATGTATGCCTGTATGTATGTGTAACGGGAAAAAAAGCAAAGACAGACAATCAACTGGTATCACCTCAGCTGATAACCTATTTATACTTCTTATATAATATGTTGAAAAGAAAAGCAAATATACATAAAGGAAATGTATTTGCATTTCTCTTCAATATGTTATATAAGAATAAATATGCTATAAAATTACTTGATACCTGTAGACTGCTTTTGTTCCGTTACATGTCATATACCAGTTCGATCGATACGTTGCCTAGAGCCAATCTTGATTTATGCAGGCATCATTTCCTTGCACTTAAAGCTGGGGTTTAGGCGCAAATTCGACCTGTGTATTGTTTGTATGTACCTATTATCTTATGTCATTTGATATCTTATTACAAACTTTGTATACATACTTTTGTGTGTGTGTGTACGTGTGTGTGTGTGTGTGTGTGTGTGTGTGTGTGTGTCGCCATCTATATATCATACTAAATGTATATACACCGTTCAAATGCATGGTGCTGTGGTTTTTGTCGAAGAGAAAAGCTTCACAGACACGTGTTACAAACAACATATATATATTCTTTTACTTGTTTCAATCATTTAACTGCGGCTATGCTGGAGCACCGCCTTTAGTTAGCCAAATCAGAACTTATTCTTTGTAAGCCTCGTACTTATTCTATTGGTCACTTTTTGCTGAACCGCTAAGTTACACTATAAGGACGCTACGAACCACTAAGGACTTAAATACACCAACATCGGTGTATTTAATGATGGGGGAGGCAAACACAGACACACAAATGTATATATATATATATATATATATATATATATATATATAATCCTTTTTTAGGTCAAGTTTTGCGGTATTATGGTCCATTCAAGTAGTGAGTTCTTGTTGAGTGAGTTCTATCCAGGCTTGGGTGGCTTATCTGGTATTCCTTGAAGAAATTTGTCCAGACTCCGTTTAAAGATGATGAGATCCTTTTTCTCTTTGATCAGTTTTGCGACAATGTTAAACAGGGCAGGGCCTGTTGAGGAAAAGAAAATGTGTCGCAGTGTACCTATGTGTTGTGATCCTGAATTGGGCAGGGGACGATGGCACGTGGTCCCAGCCTTGGATGAACCTTGAAGCTAATGTACAGGTCGTTTGGGCAATGCTGGCGGTATATTCTCCACATCGTGCAAATGATGTACCGCTCGCGGCGGCGCTGGAGAGAGTTGAGTTTTAAGGTGGTCCCAGTAATCGAAATCAGTTATGCCCTTAATTCGTTTAGTGAGTGCTCTCTAGGGTAATTCAATTTTCGAGATGTTTTGTTTTGTATGGGAAGACCACAGGGGACAGCAGTACAAAGAGGTGTGGCCGTACAAAGGAGGAGAAAAGTGGAATGATGAGACCTTGTTCTCTGGACCGGAAGGTTCTTAAGATCCAGGAGTTTATCCTACGAGTTATATCGACCTTATTGTTGATGTGAGCACTCCACCTGAGATTGTTATCAACAACTACACCTAGGTCTCTGATATTATTAGATGCTGTGAGCGGTTCCCCTGAAGGAAGAGAGTATGACTGTTATAATAAAGTCTTTCTTCCAAAATGCATCAGCTCAAATTTTCCCTCGTTTAGTTGCATTTTGTCTTTCTCTGCCCATTGACTCACCGCATATAGATCAGACAGGAGTTGAGTTCGGTCTTCTTCTTCGTTGATGATTTGCTGTAGCTTAGTATCATCAGCAAATATTTTCACTTTGCAGTGATACTGGAAAGGTCGTTTATGTAGATTATAAAGAGGAGCGGGCCCAAGACAGTCCCCTGAGGGACACAACTGGTGACTTTTGCTAGGCTTGAAATTAACTGCGTAAAAGTCAATACGAAGAGTACTCCATCCGATGAGAGTTCAATATTACTAAACGTTCCGACTACATGTACTTGTCCCGGTTTATGTATTTATCGATTTGTATAGGTTGTATGTCATGTGGTTTTGTATTGTACCAACATTTACGACCACTTGTGAACCTTTTGTTCACTGACGGCGAGTAGAATAATTCTGGGGTTATAACCTACAAATGGGTTTGGTTACATATTACATAAATTAGAATAATAAAGGATAGGAAATAAAACCCGTCAAAGGACAAGAATTGAAAGTTCAAAGGAAGAAAGGTGGGTACACATTCGTTAACATGAACACACACACACACACACACACACACACACATATACATACATACACACACACACACACATGTTTGCGTACTGAAAGAGTAGCTCTTCTAACGGTACTCGAAGCTCGTGTTTTCTACATTCTAAAAGTCACCGTATTAATTCCACCACAGAATACCCAGTGTCTCTGCCAAACGAAACTGTGTAAACGTATTCGTATAAACTAACGATTCCCCCCATACCAAAATATCACATCAGGATACAGCAGACAATTCATAGTACTGGAGGTTAAGTGAAACACAAATTATCCCGTCGGAGTTGTCACGCGGGGGCGGGGGGAGTCTGTCCTAAATTTACACTTATATTGTCTTACATATAAATCAAATCTTGCTCCGCCCTATTTCAGATGCCTGTCGTATTCAGTAATGCTCTCAGAATTTCGAACGTACCTTTTATTAATACTACAGGAGTAAATTGTTCTCATTCTGTAGTCCATAGCAGAGATATTTTCCTATTAGCTGTTCTCTTGTTTGTGATGTCACTTGCTCGTTCCGCATGAACTGCATGAGATAGAATACTCACAATTCTTCAACATGATCTCTTTTGGTAGACGTTTGTTTTGTTCAGGAGACACACCCGCTAAAAGATGGCCCTGCTTTGAAATACTGCTTGTGACAGTTTTTCGATTCAACATTATCGACCCATATATCGCTATTCTGTGAATTTAACGCAATACTTCCAGGGTAGTTGCAACTGTGAAGGGTTTTTTTTTTTCTCGTTCTGATCATCTCCTGCTGGTGTGTATTTCAGTCACCACTTACTGTCTGTAAAAAAGTCGATGGCCTTACCGCGTTCAAATTTCCCATTCGCTTACTATGAACGGGAGCATCTTCAATTATATCCACGAAGCAGGCAAAACTTTATTTAAGATCGAGACTTACCTGTTAGTGAGTTGATTGTATTTGTAAAGAATCTACTCAGCGAATGACATGTTACACATCGACAAATAACTTTAGGTCTCAGTGGAATACTTTTTTTCAGTAATGTATGACAGCTTTCTTTCATTTATTAAGGTTGGGTCTTTCTTAAATTTGCTGTATCTACCGTCCCCAGCTTAGACTTATCAATTTGAGTATTCCAGTTTATGCACACCATTGAAGCTTTGTCCTTGTTGGTAGTATTGTGATACTGGTATCACTCTGCAGTTTTTGATATGCGTTTTCTTTTTTCTCCCTCCTGTGATGTACAATTTGAGAGGCTTGGCCTTCTCTAGAGCTTGTCTCTACATCACAAATAGGTAAAGAATTGAAAAATAATAGGAGTAACCTCTGATACAGAGAATGGAACGAGAATAATCTATCATCGTGGATTTAATAAAAGGTTCGGTTCGAAATTTCGAGAATGTTACCGAATACGTCAGGCAACTAAAGAAGACCAAAGGGTACAACGGCCGAGACATTGACTACAACAACAAAGATGAGGACACAAGTTGAATATATTAATATATGATGGTGATAATTCCTCTGTTCTGAAATTCAGACAAAAATCTTAGTCTTTTCAAATTTCACTCACAAATCTTTGGTCAACCAAATCAAGTTTCAGCATGCAAAGAAACTGGAAATATATGCTTAAAGAAGAAAAACAATACAAGGCCCCTTACATTGCTCAATTCAAAAAACTTGACAGCTGTGAGTTATACGTCTGTGTGACTGACAGTAGTAGGGGAGTTATATTTTAATTGCTTCATTATAAAACTAAAATTAAAAGTGATGCGTACAGGTATGACAAATATGCATAGGTATGACAAATAATAAATGATTCTTAATTATAACATTGGTTACAAAACTCAGGATAGCAGCTGTCAGAATAAAGCGCCGGTATTTTGTTTATTACTCTACGATCTTAATTAAAATGTGGCTGCAAACATTTATCTTATCTCTTTCATCTCTTCAAGGGTAATAAAATAGGTCACATACTGCAGTTAGTTTTATGAACGGTATTCTCCTCAAAACAGGTATCATCTTCTCCCAATGTTTAAATTTATTATAAAACAATGTAAATTAACTGTTCCATAGAACCCGTAAATACCATAAGCTTTTTAATTCCCGTAATATTAAGGTCAGCAACTAAAGTTTAGATAACATCGATTCTAACAATGTACTTTATAATAAACACTAACATGCTTCCACGCAATCTCCATCCCACACTCATACCTGCAACTGTCAAAAACCTACCCAGTGTCCACTGATTGGATTCTCCCTCTTGAAAGCTGCGGTCTATATGGCCATCCTTACAACACCCGGTGGTAATAGTATATGGGTTTTGTGGCCTATGCATTGCTTCAGATATAGAGACAAGGAAAACTCCACTTTGATGTCCTGCTTCATCAGGAGTCTCCAAGATCCTGATAATACCTTACTCAGTACTTATTCTATCGGTCTCTTTTGTCAAACCACTGAGTTACGGGGACGTAAACACACCAGCATCGGTTGTCAAGTGATGTTGGGGAGACAAACACAGATACATACACACACATAC
>NC_068981.1:178517666-178519438 GCF_001194135.2 Octopus bimaculoides | reverse complement strand
AGAAACTGTCCGATGAACGGGAATGTGAAACTCAGAGTAACAGTCTTTTGTTATATTTCTGCTGCTTTTAAATAAAGTATATATATGTATATACATATATACGACGGGCTTCTTTCAGTTTCCGTCTACCAAATCCACTCACAAGGCTTTGGTCGGCCCGAGGCTATAGTAGAAGGCACTTGCCCAAGATGCCACGCAGTGGGACTGAACCCGGAACTATGTGGTTGGTAAGCAAGCTACTTACCACACAGCCACTCCTGCACCTATATTACATACCATCTTAAA
Organism: Octopus bimaculoides; assembly: GCF_001194135.2. Lineage (NCBI taxonomy): Eukaryota > Metazoa > Mollusca > Cephalopoda > Octopoda > Octopodidae > Octopus > Octopus bimaculoides. The sequence goes on along the minus strand of NC_068981.1, from coordinate 178,519,153 downwards.
AGAAGATTATCATAACAGATTTAAAAACTGAACAACAGCTAACCTGGATAACATTACATAATATTAACAATGTTCATAAAAATCAATAAGCAACACAGTATCATCAAACATCTTCCAACAATATTTTTACAATTACATTTATTGGAATTTTTTATACAGAATTGGTTGGGTTTCATCTTTATGAAGATTCTTTTATACATTATTAGTAAAATGTTGTAGGAAGTGCATGACAATCACGAGGAGAATTGTTTTTTTAACCTCAGACTATAGACACGACTACAACAGGAGGATGTGAATAAATATATATATTTATATGTATGTATATGTTTGTGTGTGTGTGTGTGTGTGTATGTATGTGTGTGTGTGTAGTGTTGGAAAAAAAATAAACAACTATAGATCTGGTTGGCAAATTAAATATTGAGTTTTTCCAATAGTCAGACACAGGTCTTGATTCAGATACATAGGATGAGGCTTTCCTGACCGGGCTTCAAAATTAATGACGGCTGTTGGAGTCATCCACCTAAGTTTTAAAACTTCAGCTCTTATCAGCCAAACCAATTGGCAACGATGAATACTGACTGCCTTTAAATTAATAATTGTCTCTCTATACATACATGCCATGAGGCTCCAAGACACAATGGTTTAACAAAACATATTGTTCACAACACATCAGAACATGGCATATACAACCATATGCAGTCATTTCCGGCTTTAGCTTTTCACTTCTGTTGTGTAGAACTTTTGCTTAATTCTAGAACAACAGGTTTAAAAAAAAAAAAAAAAAAAAACTCTTGGAAATTTAGAAACATTTCCAGTTTGAAAGCCTTAGTTCTTTTTTTTTTTTTTTTTTTTTTTTAAATCTAAAAGCAAAAAGAATATCAGAGTTTTGAAAAAAGTTCAAATATTTAACTTGTCAACTATTGTTGTCTTTTCAATAGCAGATGTATGAAAGTTGCAGCCAAAATACACTAATGGGTGTGTGTGTGTGTGTGTTTATGTGTATATCCCTTTACATGGATGTGGTGTACATGTGCATGTGTATATGTGTGTGTGCACTCAGGATTACATCATTAAATACAACAGTAATATCACATTCTGCCAGTGACATTCAAAACAGACAACTAACTGCCATGTCCAACACCGGTGAGCAGAATCCGTATCTTAAGACTCTCTCCTTCATTTGCTACACAACATTCCTTGATATTGATGTGTATGCATGTGTGTGTGTCTGTGTATGCCCAGCCGAGTGTGTGTGTGTGTGTGTGTGTGTGTGAAAAAAAATTGTTGAGATAATATTAATTAGTATACATAATTAAGCAATAAAATACAAAATATTTTCATAAAATATTGTTTATATGTGTATACATATTAATATATATATGTATGTGTGTGCTTCTGTACATATATATATATATGTGTGTGTACATGTGTGCATGTGTGTATATATATATATATATATATATATATATATACACACACACACACAC
>NC_068981.1:178509967-178517627 GCF_001194135.2 Octopus bimaculoides | reverse complement strand
ATATATATATATATATATATATATATTATATATATATATATATATGAACATATACATATTTATACACACACATACATATACAAGCATACATATATGTATGAGTGTATGTGTGTGTGTATGTTTGAATATGTATGTATATATATATATATATATATATACATACATACATACATACATACATACACTCACACAGATACATAAATATATTTATATATATATATATATATATATATATATATATATATATATATATATATATATATACACACACACACAAACACATTAAAATCTTTTTAGACAGGTTTAGTGGTGGTTGGGGGAAGGGTTCCGAATTTATGCATGTGTATATTTGGCTTTCATTTCAGTTCATTAACATGAGGATTTTTCAGTGACTGAATCAAAATGTATTCACTGAAGTATGTGTGCAAGGAATCATTATTCCTCTTTAGAGAAATTGTCGTTACTTCCATATCCATTGAACAGATTTGGGTCTTGTTTTGGTTTCTGCTGTAATTATCTATTAGCCATCATTATTTTGGATAGATCCGACGCTGTGACAACCGAGAGCCAGCACCAGTTGCTGCTGTGGGTTGAGACTGTTTCTGGAAAGATGCAGGGTTAAATAGCATTGGTCTACCAGATGGTGTTTGGTTGGTAGAATCAGAAGAAACTGGTACAGCCTGAAAAGAAACAAAAAACAAAAGTTGTAAAAGATACATTTACAAGCCTACACCTATATAAAACACATATATATGTATGGATATACATGTCTGAATGTTTGTGTATGTGTGTAACACCAATATCACTTTGGTTACAGATGCAAAAACTAACCAAACAGCAGTACAAATACAGCATATCTATAGCATTTTTTTTTAAAACAAATTATTAATCTAAGCAAGTGCCAAAGCAATAACAATACTTTCTTTTTTAATCTAAAGTCAACCCTAACCCTAAAGTCAACCAGTACAAATTATATACCTCTTCCTTGAATTTTTATTACAAGAATTGAAAGGAAAAAAAAAACAATAGGGATTTGAAAACATCATAAATATCCTAACATTGATCCTGCACTCAAATCTTTTTTTCTAACAAGAAATGGATTAGGAGATTAGCATTAACACATATTTCATTATGCTGTGACTTGTTTCTTTTAAGTGTCCTTTTATTTCTCCTAACCATTGACTATCTAACTACTGTCATTTTACTGGTGGGGACAACTCTTTCTCAATTTGTGAAGTAGCAGTTTATATCAACACCATTTGACAAGTGCAATACAGTAAATAGTGCTTTATAACTATTTTCTCTACGATGCCGAAAGTAGTGCTTAGTCTGAAAATAAAATGTGCATGAATTGTGAGAGCAGATCCTCAGCTGTGATGTAGGAATAGTAGCTATTTTCAGCTACAAAACAAAAAAAGAGTTAATGTACCTTGTGCTAACACATAACCTAATAGCATACCAAACATTCAACCAATAGTAGTTATACTATCTTTCTCCATCTCACACACACACACACACACACACACAGACTTTAACCAATAGGGGCTCTATTACCCCCTAAGGTAATAGGGGCTCTCTTGCTCTGTCTTAATGCCTCACACACATCCTAAAATTTATTTAACACCTGGCAATATATAACCCCTGAAATAGTTTTTCAGAAAGGATCTTTAAGTATATTTATCTAATTACAAGAAAATATCTGAAAACATTGAGAAAAATTGCTATTAGAGTAGAAGGAATTCTTCATTGCTTTGACTACGTATACTATTACTTGGTCTGCAATCATCTTTAGGTACAATATTTTAACAAATATATCCTTAGGCTAGGGATATTCAGCTTGCAAACCTTTATGTTTGACAGTGGATATCAACATTATTACTTATATTTATACGATATGTATAGATGTAGAAATATGTCATTTAGATATAATCAGAAAATATAGATCAAAACATAATGTGAACAGTAACACAAAAAAAACTATTAACATGATGCTACTAACACTTTTCTACTAAAGTTCATCTAAAAGCTACAGTTATGTAGTTATTACTAAGTTCAAATTTCCATATTTTTCTGGGTTCAATACAATTTTGAAAGACTTCTAGGAGGCCCTTACAGGCTAAACAACTTAAGGTTTAAAGAATAAAGATATAACTTTTATTCAATAGTGCTACATGACACAACAATAAGTGAATGTCTCTTTGGTCGATTGACATGCTAAAAATAGCAACTAAATCCCCCAAACACACTCTACCAACTATCAAAAAAGAACATGTATGAGAGTGTAGCTTGAGATAAAATATGTCTATGAAGATGGAATGGTCACTCTTAATATGCATGACCAGAGCTGACCTGGGGTTAAACAGCAAGTGAACAACACCTGCATAACTACTCAATATGCTCAGTATAACAAACTAAACTTCTCTGAAGAAACTACCTTCATAGTTTAAATTTCATACTCTAATTCCCTAAATCTTGAAAAAAGTATACCAAACAAAGATGGGATAATTATGGCTAGAAACCCCAACAAAGATTTTGATTTGGTTATCTAACTCCATTGAACAGGTTTATTCAAGGCAGAACTGGCTAGGGGAGAAACCAAAAATATAAACATGTACATTTTTTTTTTTTTTAACTATTTCAGAAAGCAGTGAAGGAAGGTAATTTGGAAGTAAATTTGGAAGTAAATTTAAAGTGCTTTGTGACTAAACAGTTCAAAAAGGACTAATCTTGAAACCAAAAGCAAATAACATAACTATTTTTGTTTTTTCTTTAAATCGTCATTTTATAAGGGAAATAATATAAATCAGTAAGAAATTTAAGTGCATTTGTGACATTGCAACAGCAAATAAAAACTCTCTCCTTCTCTTTCTCTCTCTCTCTCTCTCACACACACACACACATACACACACTTAAATGTGGCATAAAGCTATTTGGATTTACCAGTGGATTGGCTACATCTTAGTTAATTGCAAAGTCCTAAATCATGTGCATAGTGATTTAACCAAGCACCTCTGAAAGTGTGTTCTGAAAATGTCTCAGTCAATCTTAATTTTAAAAGCAGGATTAACAAAGTAAGTTAGCATTTCTTTCAAGAGATTTGTTTAGGCACCATTTGGATCTAACAACTCTGACCTCTTCGAAGCTTTTAGCTAGAGTGACGTATTAGCACCCAGTTCCATCAGTGCAAAAATTTGTCGTTTAAAAATTTAAAACAAGAAACCTGGTATTGGTCAGGAGATGAAGGTGACTTTGTGAACTGCACAATGCTTTCATAAATCTTCTGCTGTGTCGACCAGGGAACAAAGGGGGACTGGTAGGAAGCATCCTCATCCTTCATCTATATAGCCAGTGGAACACACACAACAATTACTTAACAATTCTCTTCACAAGAAACACTAACAGGTGGTAAGACTACTGAACAGATTCATTAGGAGTTTATCATTACATTTATTTATTTATTTATTTCAGTTTTCAACAATTACAAACAACATAAGTGCAGTTGTCTTTTATTTGCATTTATAACTTAATACATATTAACAGGAAAAATATTCTTAGTAAAATGACACCATTAACAATAACAATTATTTATTTATTTTTCTTCTTTAACTCAGTACATTGAGTGTTAATTTGGTTAGCTCCAGTATATTTTAGAAATCCCAGACCAATGTACAGCAAAGATGATTCCCATTATATTAAAACTAAGAATCAAGTACTACTAGAGTTGATTTTTGCTTTTCGTATTACTACTGCATTTCATAGTATTTCTTACTTAAGCCAGCAAGCTGGCAGAACAGTTAGCATGCCAGACAAAATGCTTAGCAGCATTTCATATGCCTTTAGGATCTGAGTTCAGATTCTGTGGAAGTCAGCTTTGCCTTTCATCCTTTCAGGATAGATAAAATAAGTTGAGCACTGGAGTCAATGGAATCAATTTTCCCCCATCCCCCAAACGTGTTGGCCTTGTGCCAAAATTTGAAACCAATATTATTTCTTACATTTGTCTGAAAATGATGCACCAGGAAATTTGGGACATTTTCTCCTAAAATTTAAGTCAAGTAACTTCTTGCAATTCAGATTAAAGGCAACTTACAGCCAGAAGAATTTCTGACAGAGGAAAAAGGCCAGAAATTTGGTGAGAAGGGATTAGTTGGTTAAATCAAACCAAGTACTTGACTGGTACCTTTTTATAATGACCCTGGGAGGATGAAAGGCAAGGAATCTGAACCCAGAATGTAAAGGAGTAGAATAAATACTGCAATGCATTTTTGTCCAACACTCTAACAATTCTACCAACCCACTATTCTACTGCCAGAATAATACTGTTAATGATAATGATGAAAATAGTAATGATGATGATGATGATAATTCATTTAACAAGGCATAAAGCCAATTTTCCAAGTAAAAGATATTGGTCAAATGAATTGGAATATGTATATATTAGTGGAACTTATTTTACTAAATCCTTTCAAAAGAAGAAATATTGTTGACTGACCCATTAACATAATTTTTGAAAATCATCTTTAAAATGCTAATAATTATTATTTTAAAACAATGACTCATTTTGACTGGATATACAACTAAATATTTACAAGGGAATGTTAGGCAGTAAAATTAGAATACCAGTCAAGAACTGGTACTCTTATTTAAATGACTAACTCATGCCAAATTCCTGGTCTTATGCCTATGTAAGAATTTATTATTATTATTATTATTATTATTATTATTATTATTACTATTATTATTATTATTATTATTATCATCATCATTCATCATGTCCTACTGATTTTGCCAGCTTAATAATAATTATTTCTAACAAAGGCACAGTACTAAGATTCGATGGTAAGGAAGGAGCCATTTATATAGTGGCCCCCAGAAGGATAAAAGGCAAAGTTGACCTCAGCAGGATTTGAACTCGAAATATAAAGAGATAGAACAAATACTGCAAGACATTTTGCCTAATACTATAACAATTCTGTAAATCCATGTCCCTTTCTTCAATAATAGTATAAAAAGATTTCATACACAGATACAAGGTTCCAAGTTTTAAGGGAACAGTTGATTATAATCTATTCAAGTGCTTCGTTGGTACTTTATTTAATCAATCCTAGCAGAAGGAAAGACAAAGATGACTCCTCAATGATTTTGAACTCAGAACATAAAAGAGATACAACTAAATACCACAAAGCATTTTGTTCAAGGCTCTTATGAATATGTCGATCTCTCATCATCATCATCATTTAATATCCATTATTCATGCTGCCATGGGTTGGATGATTTGATAGGAGTGAACTGCACTGGGCGCCACTGTCTGCTTTACCATGGTTTCTATGGTTGGATGCCCTTCCTGGTGCCAACCACTTCACATAACAACAACAATAATAACAATAATAGCAGCTTCAAATTTTAACACAAGGCCAGCAATTTTAATGGAAAAAGGTCAGTCAATTACTTCAGCCCCAGTACTTGGCTGATGCTTTATTTTGTCAACCCAAAAAGGATGAAAGGCAAAGTTGGCTCTGGTGGAATTTGATCTCAGGATGGAAGAAACACTGCAAGGCATTTTGTATACTTCTCAAACAATTTTGCCAATCCACCATGAAGATGACAATAAGTAGGGAAGAGTGATAATTTCCTCCTTAAGCACAATTTTATAAGAAATATGGTATAGTTTCAACCACAGTAATAATATCGGTTTCTTCATAAGACACTGAGTTACTGACAGGATGAAAATATGTATTTTAAAAAAAATTTAATACTTTGCATATCAACCAGTGGTTAAACAACAAAAACAATGAAAGACATTTACAATACATTAAATTTACAACATATGAATCAGAACAAAACAACACAGGAAAACAAACACAGACAACTGTATCTACGGTAGAGCAGAAAGGGGGGTTTTGCCACAATAAATGCTTCTCTGGTGTAACAAGAAATGGCACCACAGACAAATTTACTCCATTTACTTGTACCAAATTGCCACATCCACATGTCTTTTCCCAAAATCTTTGTGTAACTAAAACTAACTTATCTACCCTTGTTTTCCAAAGAGCAGTCATGGGCAGTCTACAGCCAGCAAGACTCTCTGAATGGCACACCTAATTTCCTGAGGAAAATAACCTATGCATAAGCTGTTTAGTAAAGCTGTTCATCTGATGATGAGCTATGTCTCATGAGATCCTCTTCTCACAAAGGGTTAAAAATGCATATCCTCAAGAAATTCTTTGGCAATTGTGTTGCAACTGCCATCAATTACAAAACTTGCTATAATACAACAGATGGTAATTCTAAAAGTGATTGAGTCAACACAGTGGTTACTTTCAACCAGACTAACTTTCAGAAAAGAAAGTAATGGGCAGTGAAGAAAATCATAAAGAAATTTTACTTCATCATATCTCAGACACATTCAAATGACTGAACTACTACGATGGAGAAATATGTCAAAGTAATGATAGTTTCAAATTTTGGCACAAAGCCAGCATGTTTAGAGGAGGAAGTAAATCAATTACATTGACCCCAGTGCTCAATTGGTACTTATCTTATTGACCCCGAAAGGATGAAAGTCAACCTCAGCAGAATTTGAACTCAGAATGTAAAGACAGATGAAATACCACCAAGTATTTTGTTCAGCATGCTAATGATTCTTATTTCTTTATTGCCCACAAGGGGCTAAACATAGAGGGGACAAACAAGGGCAGACAAAGGGATTAAGTCCATTACATCGACCCCAGTGCATAACTGGTACTTAATTTATCAACCCCGAAAGGATGAAAGGTAAAGTTGAGCTCCGCGGAATTTGAACTCAGAATGTAACGGCAGACGAAATGCCGCTAAGCAATTCACCCGGCGTGCTAGCATTGCTGCCAGCTCGTCGCCTTCAAGCATGCTAATAATTCAGCATGCTAATGATTCAGCATGCTAATGATTCTACTTGCGTGTTGCCTTCTCAATAATAATAGTAATAATAATAATGATGATAATACTTCTAATTCTGACACAAGGCTAACAATCTTTGGAAGAGATGGGAGTTGATAACATCAACCTCTGTACAAGACCAGTACTTTATTATATCAACCCTGAAAAGACGAAAGACAAAATTGACCTCAGTGCGGTTTGAACTCAGGAAATAAAGGCAATGATTCACCCAATCCAGTGCAACAAGTATCTCTTGCTTCACATATGTCTTTTCCTCCTAATACTATAAATTATATTATTACTACAACACCTATATTCAATAGCGTGAATGACCAGGAAAATTACGATACTAAGACCCAACACAGACACACAAAAAAAAACCACAAGTGCCACTCTTTGTTTCTTCTCTCACTCCATACAGGTACCTCTTTGTTTACATAATTCTATGAGGTATAAGAAAGTTCTAGTCATATAGGTTAAAAAAAATTTTAATCTAAATTGCACAAGCTTTTTCTTCTATTGTATTGCTTTTAGATTTTTTTTTTTTTTTTTTTTTAAAGAAATAGAGGATAGGGGTAGCTGTTGCCAACTCCAGTTAAAAACAATCACTCATGACTGTGAATGCTAACAGCAATGGGAGGCACTAACTGTTCTTGGTGAGTGGCTCTGAAAAGAAGTGAAGTACTTAAGTACATCTTGTGCTTTCTCACATTACTCCTTTGCTGACTTCTTACCCCCCCCCCCC
>NC_068981.1:178502281-178509939 GCF_001194135.2 Octopus bimaculoides | reverse complement strand
TCCCCCCAACCTACCGTCATTCCTGTGTGACACAATAAGCAACATACTTCAAGTAGTTGAACAGTAACTTGGATGTGAAACTTTTTGAAAAGAAACAGTGAGGGAGTGCAGTAAAAGTGTGCTTGTGAATATGTATGTACGACTATGTATGTATGCACTGTACCAAACAGCATAAATATATTTGATAACATTAAAAACCAAGTCTGACAATTTAATAAATTCCAATGAATCTCTCAATTGGAATACGAACTATCATGAACCCATCCATAAAATCCCCATTAACCTTTTTAATACCAACCTGCATAAAAATGCCCAATAAAAAACTTCCTGTTTTAACCCTTTAGCATTTAAACCGGCCATATTCAACCTAAATATTCTACCTGTTTTATGTTCCAACTGGGAAAATCCGGCATCTCACACCCACCCAACATCATTAAAATCTCAAAGCTATGAGACAACACATCAGAATAATGTGAATAAACAAGCATTACATTTGACTAAGTAATGTGGATGCTAAAGAGTGAAAAGAGGTCTGAATGAAAACCTTTCATTCGAATTACTTCTTAATTTATGTTTCGAATGCTAGCATATTAATGACAAAGTTATTTTACTAAATTATTCATTAATTTCCAAATTAATTGAATCAAAGGAAGTGTGTTTCAACAAAAATATAGTAATAAAAGGGTTAATACTGAAAAGAAGATGAATTAGTAATAAATGAATTTAAAAATGACTGACTGGAACCTAAGAAACCCAATCCATACTTGCGAAATATCACTCTAACCTAATTTTTAGTTTGGTTTTACATGCATTAAAGAAATGTTTACAACACAGTGGCAGACATAAAAAGCCAAGAATACATGAAATATTAATATCTGATAGGAAATATCCCAATGATGATGAAAATGAAAAGTATGCATCATATTGTATATCCTCACAACATCCAAGATATTTGGCATGCTACTGTGAAAACAATATAAAAAATACAAACATATTACAATGCAAATAATATATTTAAAAAATAAATGATGGCATACATCATTTTAGTAAATGATCAAGGAAAAAATTAAATTAACAAAACCGTATCACAAAATTATTTTTTAAATATTTTTAAATGTATCAGTTTGTAAATTATTGTACAAAATAATGTCAATAAAAATTAATACACAAAATGCATCAGAGTGTTATATAAGGATTGTAAGTATTAATACTTAGTAAATTTAGTCATATCAAAATTGGGTTTTCAAGGGAAAAACGTCAAGTAATATTTAGTATTAAGGAAATGGTCAAAAAATACAATCAGTTAGGTCATAAAGTAACAAAAAATTTGTTAGTATTCAGAAATGCTGAGATTGAAAATAACCTCTGACAGAATGGAGAATTATTTTTATTCAACAGAAAAAACTATTCAACTGAATATTAAATTTGATTTGTGAAGAATATTCAAACTTAGCAGGTTTAAGGAAACTGAATATCTATCAAAAGTCTGTGTAAACATTACATCTTATACATCCAGTAAAATAAACTACTATAAACAGAAAGATATATAACCACAACAGTATAATTATAATAATGCATCCCTGTTCTGAGAGGAAGCTTAACTAGAAAAGATGGACTTCAATTTAAAGTGAGAAATAATACATCATTTAGATATCAATAATATTCTCTAAGTGTTGAGTATGCTATGCCAACATTAGAAAAAGAGTCAACTTCAAAACCAAGAATAAATTTATTAAACATAATATGTTAATAACATGTTAGAATAATGGGAAGTAGGAAAGTTAAAGAAAACACACAAACATAGACCAATTAGAAAACAGATCAAAACTGTTAGAAAGCTTTCAAAATTGAAACAGTAACTCTAGAAATATAATTTTCCAAACATACAAAAAAAAAAGCATTATTATTGTTTTGAAAGTCAGTTGCACTTTAATATATTTACATGCCCAATAATAAGGTATATACTGCACATATCTGACATACAAAACCAAATGAAAACATTTACAAGTTGCTCACCATTGCAAAAGCTTTCAGTAGATATTTTAGATTTTTGCTCCTCTCTGCCATTTCTGGATGAATAATAACAAACAACAGAATAGATCAACAGGTTGTATTTGTTTATAATTGCAGCACTACCAAACTACTCACTGCAGAGTTTCAAAAGTGCTTTATACTATCAACCAAGATTGTATTAAATGAAAAATTAGTTTTTCCTCACTCAACATTTCCATGTAGTTAAGATTTACTATTTCAGAATCAAATTTAAACAACTGGAACCTGTAAATATTCAAAGAGCTAAATGACTAAAAATACCTCTACTTCCAAAAATACTTCAGTTTACAAGTGAAGTTCTGCAGAAATGTCTGGTCTGGTACTGATTGCCTAACTCTAAAAACATATAGGCTTAAAACTAAAAATCATATAAAAATCATATCATGATAGATTTCAGTGAAGATACAAACATTTTTGTGTATCAGAATATATAAAGATGCAATACCTATAATACATATCAAATGTCCTGTAATTCTACAAATAGAATAACAGGTTTTTGGAGATGTCTTTTAATATGTGTAGTTGAAAATATTCAGCAAAAACTTTTCATGAAAATTGCCTTTTTTTATTTTTAGTTTTTATTTTCTTTAGTAATATAACTCAATATAAGACCCTGAAACAGTTACATAATTATTAAAGGAAATAAAATAGGTTATTTATAGGAGTGAAGATAAACCAAACTAAAGAAACTATATTTTCACTGGAAAATTTTTTAAATTTGGGGGAAAATATATATATATATTAGAATAAAGCACAGTACTATTCACTGAAATTTTGAAAATTGAAGTGCACTAATAGCAGTGTTGATAATAATTAGTACTCGCTTGTTATAGCAGTACTGTGCTACATAAGAAGAGTTAGATAATGACTGGAAAGAGAAACTGCTAAAGCAAGATTAACAGTCAAATACAGAAGGGAAAGAACACATGATCATCAGGTTTCATCTTGTATTAAACATGTGCATGTTAAATGTATACACAGACATATACACAAACAATTAATATACATGAAACATCATATCCATTAGAACAACACAGTAGAGAACATGCAACGGATTACAAGCTGCAGTTACAGAAGGGTACGAAGCTGAACTACTGCTACAAAAAGCTGAAGAAGATTGATCAGTAAATCTACAAAGCACAGAAAGATGACATAGGTGTCGGTGTGAACAGATGGAGTGAGAGGTTGGGAGAGGTTTACCTGTTGTTTGAGGGTCAACTGCTGCACTTCTTGAGATAGGGAGCTCATAGAGCTGGATCTAGACAGCTGGAATGGGAATTAAGTGGGCAAAACATTCATGAAACCCAAGATGGACATTGCAGAACAAGAGTAGCTCAGAATCAACTCACTATAGAGGCAATGATTGCATGCATGCATCCAAACATACATGGAAATTTAATCAAAAGATAGCAAACATATTTTCTTTACATTTTGATATGCTGTCTTAGGAAAAAATATTGCTTATAGTAATGACCTTCTCAAACAGTAAATATAGCCGTCTTTTTAACATAGATGAGCAATTCTAAGCAGCAATTAAAACTGTCAAGTAATAATAGAGTATCTGAATCACATTACAAAGTAAACATTTTGTACGAATCATATGACTGTTACTTTTCATAGAATACAAAATTAAGTCATCAACTGATATTATTAGATCAATGATTACCAATGATCTAAGCTTAAAGAGAAGTAACAAGTTTTAATGTCTGCTCAAAATAAACAAAAGATAGCTAAGGAAGCCATAAAGAAAAATTTCTTTCAAAATGATGCTAATAAATTTCCAATATCAACTGTGTGTTAATACATGGTAGCAATTCAGGAAAATATTCACCATCAACTTAAAGGCCCAAAAATGTTTTCTTGGTGAAATTAGTGATCAAACTACAATAAATCCCTTCCCTATATATGCAGCTACAGATTTAAATCTCAAAACACACATAAAAAAAAAAGAATTAATGTGATTATGCTGGTTTTGGGGTTTTTTGTTGTTTTTTTTTAATTTAAGGAGTGGATAACCAAAGTGGCAAGGCAGAAGTTTTAAGACAGAAGAAAATATTTTATCTTACCTCTGATAACTCTTGTTGGTTAGTTGTCTCATTTTGACTGTTGTTAGTGGAAGCATTTGTTTCATTAAAATTACTTGTACCTATTAAATAAAAGAATTAATGAAAGTCCAAAATACTAAAAATTGGTCACTAATTGAGATAAAGCTACAAACTATTACTGATCAGTTTTAAAAAGCCCATGGGATCAGGCAAGTGCTTTAAGTTTCAGTTTTCATAACATTAAGCTGATGAGAAATTAAATTTCCCTTGGATAAGAAGTTGGCCTATTGCTTTCCCTTGGAAGAATTTAATTCAATCTGAGAAGTATAAAAATACTCATGATTTCCACAATATTTCCACTTCATTTTTATTTCTTAGACAGAAAGGAAAGCAGTGTCTATGATCCTTTCTAAGGTCTCCAAGATTAGGAGGGAGGAAGGTATCCTCAAGTTAGAGACCCAATGCAAATGCTTGTAACCAGTGCTAAGCACAGTTCCACTAATCTGCTAACAGCTAACTAGTAAAGCTAACTTTGCATTTAGCAGATTAGAGTATTCACTAACTTTGGAAACTGTTAGCAGACTAATAGCTTCCACTAACTTTAAGTCTGCAAACAAAATTCATACGTTTGTTCCTGTCTGTTGTGTGCATGTCTCGAAGAGTCCATCATGCATGTCATTGGCTGACTATGTGTACACATGACAAGACGTGATAGGTCGACACAGCAGCAGCTAGCTGAGCAGCATTGTGTAATTCTGCAGTTTTGAGTTGTGTTCACTTCCGACGTTGTCACATTACAGACAGTCTTACAGTGTCAGCGACAGCAGTGTACGTTATCAGCTTATCAAGTTGTCGCTTATCATTATGGAAGGTGAAGATGTTTTTGCTCAACCTGAGGATAAAGGGGCTGTCAAGGAGTCTGCAATGGCTATGGATGAGGCATTCAGATACTCCCTCGCCACTCTTCACTGCTAAAATGCAGAGAAACAGTGACTGGTGCATTAGAAACTTGTAATCAACAACTTTATTAGCCACAAATTGTGATAAAACAAAAATAATAAAGTGCCATTCAATGAGAGGTAGGATCCAAGCAAATACCGTAGAGTAAAAGCCAAGTTGTTGAAGAGTAATACAGAGGAATAAGTAAACACTAAATGGTCTAAATCAGAAATTCATTATTGATTGTCAGTTATAGCCATATGGACTGAGTAAAACATAAATACTACGCATTCTAAAATCCTTTCCTGATAACTCTGGCACTTTGTATGGAATCAAAAGAAATCAACATTTTAAAGCTTTGATTTGTCAGTATCAAAAAAAAGATTCCATGTACAACATCTTTATGTTGAAAATTATTCAGATTTTGCTAATATAAGATTGTGCAACATTGAAAAGGTTGGTATGCTAAGTTATACAAATGCTGCTCTGTTACTTACCGGGAGGGACAAAAATACTTTGAGTTGGAGCTGCAGAAGAGGTTGGAGGCAATACATTGAAGAGATTCTCTGGAACAGTTTGGGCTGTAGCATTAGGATTCATGACATCAACATACTGGGGTCTGGTACCTAGTTTTAGAAGAAAAGGAAATAATTCAACAGAGATTAACCACTATTAATAAATTCCATCAATTAATGGAGAAAACAGTTGCCTTTGATAACAGCTTGTATTATAACCACACAATACATATCAAAGATACAAAAATTTTTAACAACCATTAAAAAGTAACTTGGATTCATTAAAGAAACAGAAGTATTTATCAATCATATATCAGTTAATGTCAATGTAATTATTTTTATTTTTGTTTCATCCTATATTGCATTTGCTGAACAAAAGCAAGTTTCCAGGAGGCCAATCATCTCTGCATATCGGACTGAGACTGACAGGAGATTATCAGGCAATTTGGTAGAACACATACTACAAACTGTAGTTTTATTCAAAACAACCACTTTTTTGCTTTCTTGCCAATGTTTACATCCTTTGCTTTTTTTACATCAGGGAAAAAAATACTGACAGAGGAAACACACACACACACACACACACACACACACACACAAGGCAAATCTATTGTAGGCTTACAAATATATTACAATTTCAAGTTGGTAGGGCAACTATTATTAATTTCAAATCTAATCAGAAGCCAGATTATTTTCAGGTTGCATGGAGCATTCCTGTTGGAAAATTAAATGTTTGCAACATGGACAGACCAAGCAGTCTGAAGATAATGTGGGCTTTCACCTGGATTTGATATTAATAGTAGTTGTCTTTCCATCCTGGAATTGTAAAAGATTTATTTATATACTAGCTGTTGTACCCAGCATTGTTCGTGTTTTCTGTGTTAAGGATAATCCTATGCCGTTGTAACCGTTGCTTGATGAAATCTCTGTCTGAATCTTATGGATGACATCATGTTAAAGGTACTTTAGCAGAGGTACCCGATAATTCCTAGGTTGATCAGAGTGTAGTTCAATTGCAAGAAATAATATTCCCCTGCTCACGTGCAATTATCGATTTTTTTTGTCAACTCTACATGCCACATTCAGCTTATGGACATGAACTGTAATCACGTGTAACATATCTTAAAATTGATAGTCTCTGAAAAAAGCTGCTACACACTTGTGCCCTTCCAATTCCTCTGGAATTAAATTAAAACCTTAACCATACTACAAAATTTACCTAAATCTCAAATTTCATTAAAATCGGATGAAAAATATAAAAGTTATGGCCCAAAATTAAATCCTTATGGGTATTTGCATAGAAAAAGCCTATTGATTTTATAAAATCACTGCTCAGGTGCAATTATCAATTTTTTATGTACGCCATATACTGACATCAATTCACTGTCATGAGCCTCACTCACTCATTGATTTTCATCAAAATCGGACATAAAATGCAAAAGTTACAGGAAAAATAACATCATTATGGGAATTTCCATTCAAACGCCCGACTGAGCTCACAAAGATTGATACCAACTGAGCATTATCGAGTTTTCAAAAAATTCCGGCCTTATTTGAACTTCAGGACATGTGATCTACCTATGTGCCAAAAATCATTAAAATCGGTTGGACGGTGTGGTAGGAGTTAGAGTACCCCCAAATACACACACACAGACAGTCACCATTACACATTTATGTATATAGATATATAAAATGCACAAATATATACACATACATACATACATACATACATTACACACACACACATATGTAAAGGCACATGGCTCAGTGGTTAGAGCATCGGGCTCACAATCATGAGGTAGTGAGTTCGATTCCCAGACCGAGCTGTGTGTTGTGTTCTTGAGCAAGACGCTTTATTTTATGTTGCTCCAGTTCACTTAGCTGTAGAAATAAGTTGCAACATCACTGGTGCCAAGTTGTATCAGATTTTGCCTTTCCCTTGGATAACATTAGTGACATAGATTGGGAAGGCTGGTATGCATGGGCAACTGCTGGTCATGCATAAGCAACCTTGCCTGGACTTCTGCCTCAGAGGGGAACTTTCTAGGTGCAATGGTCATTCATGACTGAAGGGGGTCTTTACCTTTATATATATATATATATATAT
>NC_068981.1:178500599-178501761 GCF_001194135.2 Octopus bimaculoides | reverse complement strand
ACACACACACACAAATATTTACATGCACATATATATGTGCGCACACACACACACACGTACGACAGAACTTCATATAATTTCCATCTCCAAAATCTCACTCACAAAGCCTTGATCAACCCAAGGCTAAAGTAGAATACATTTCCCAATGGCCTGCAGGATTCTGCAATGTGATCAAACTGAAAACCCTATAACAAGGTAATCTTCACCACACAGCCATACTTTTACAGTATCCATTAATGTGAAAAAGCATTAAAACTTTCAGACAAAGTGATAAACAGAAAAATCATAAAAAAGATTATATTTCCAAGTTCACAGCAACATGAGACACAAGGAACAGGCAACAATAACTTATGTTAGATTGGTTAATTGACAGCTTAGATTATATCTGGAGCACTTTTCTGCCTTTGATCCTATTGGAGGCAGATGTTTTCAGAGTAG
The DNA here is from genome assembly GCF_001194135.2 of Octopus bimaculoides. NCBI lineage: Eukaryota > Metazoa > Mollusca > Cephalopoda > Octopoda > Octopodidae > Octopus > Octopus bimaculoides. Next base: position 178,501,323 of record NC_068981.1, on the reverse strand, counting down.
GTTTTATAATACTGAATGATTTATTAGCATAATCTGCTAAGTATGAAAGTGATGGTTCAGAAAATACCAGTTCAATCAAAGTAGAACAACTGAGAGACAGACAAAGAAGATTACTGAAGCTGTTACTACTGATGGTTTCATTTATGAACAGTGTCCACTGATACAAGTATAATGGTACAGCACTCAAGAACACAGGTATTAAAAGTATATTAATGAAGATAATAAAAGGAATTATAGCAGACAGAACTGAATATATATTAACCCTTTAATGAATATTTAATCATCTTGAAATCAACCTGCCTGAGACCGCTTCTGGTTTTAGCATACGAACTTTGTTTTCAAGTAATTTATGTTAAAATTTTCCATCAAAATTTTATGTTAATTAATGTCCTAAAAACTAGCTTAATAATGATAAGGATTATTTCACTCAATTCTTCATTATTTTCAAAATTAAAACAAAAGCAGTGAATTTCAATTGAACTATGATAATGAAAGGGTTAAACACCAGCCAAACCAGTAACTGTATGTTTGGCTGGTTTTTAAGCTATCCATAATTGACTGGTTTGGCTGGTGTTTAAACTATCCATATTTAAATGAAAGTGGAGGCGCAATGGCCCAGTGGTTAGGGCAGCAGACTTGCAGTCATAGGATCACGGTTTCGATTCCCAGACCGGGCGTTGTGAGTGCTTATTGAGTGTAAACACCTAAAGCTCCACGAGGCTCC
>NC_068981.1:178498080-178500569 GCF_001194135.2 Octopus bimaculoides | reverse complement strand
AGGGGATGGTGGCGAACCCTGCTGTACTCTTTCACCACAACTTTCTCTCACTCTTACTTCCTGTTTCTGTTGTGCCTGTAATTCAAAGGGGCCAGCTTTGTCACACTGTGTCACGCTGAATATCCCCGAGAACTGCGTTAAGGGTGTACGTGTCTGTGGAGTGCTCAGCCACTTGCACGTTAATTTCACGAGCAGGCTGTTCCGTTGATCGGATCAACTGGAACCCTCGACGTCATAAGTGACGGAGTGCTAACAACATTTAAATGAAAATATAAATTAAAATTCATGACAACATGAATTAAAAAAATGAGATTTTAATTGGTTAACACTAGCATAATATCTAAATACTAATACAAAAATGTCTTCCTACCTGTGTACCTATTATGTGACACTAAAACATGGGTGGTGGGGAACAGGGAGGTAGAGATAGATAAAAACAAAGGATTCTATGAAGAGAGAGGGTGAATAAAACTGATAAAAGAAATGCACAAAACAAAAGACTGAAAGGGCCATGAGGAGTTAAACATGAAGGAAAGAAAAGGGGAAAATATCAAGACAGCAAAGTTTGTGACGTCACTACTTTGTAAGTTCCTCTCTCTCTCTCTCTCTCTCTCTCTCGCTCTCTGCATTTGTTTGAAGTGTTTTGAATTGTATTTAAATACAAGAATACAAGAAAAGAAAAATGCTAAGCTCTACTGTATATATGTATGAATCATCATCATCATCTTCATGGTCATCATCATTTAACGTCTGCTTTCCATGCTAGCATAGATTAGATGTTTTGACTGGGACCAGTGAGCCAGAGAGCTGCACCAGGTTCCAGTCTGATGTGGGGATGAGCATGTATGTGAGTGTGTTAATAAAAATACATATGTAAAGGCTAAGCAAGAGTTAGGATGTAACTGAAGATGCAGTTGTGTCAAACACATTTGTAAATATCATGAAGTAATTGTTACAAGTATAACAACATTAATAAATGAATAAAAATAAGGTACTTATATATTTTTATTCATTTAGTCATTTGCCAGTTATTTGATTGTAGCCAAGCTGAGGACACTTCAATTCAAGGGTTTTGTCAAGCATATCAAACTCAATAATTATTTTTATTTTTAAGTTTGGCACTTATTTTAATCAATGTGTATTTATTGAAGGGGTATACATGAAAAACTAGTTATATGCAGCAGAAAAGAAATTGAAGATATAGGTAGCCTAATGTTTTTAATGCCGCTGATACTGCCAGATTGAATGTTACTCCCCAAGTGTCAAAACCACAATGATATCTGTTAAGCAGCTGACTATGGGTGTCTATGTTTATTGACTATGAACCTTTTGTATTTTGTTTTCTCATGGTTCTAAGTTGTCCTTCATCAAAATTCTAATTCTCATATAGTTGAAATTTTTTTAAGAGTTGTAGGTTTATGATAATTTTGCTGCATTCGAGCAAGTTTGTTGCCAGTACCGCTGGACTGGCTCCTGTGCAAGTGGCACGTAAAATACACCATTTTGAGCGTGGCCGTTGTCAGTACCCACTACACTCTCTGAGTGGTTGGCGTTAGGAAGGGCATCCAGCCGTAGAAACTCTGCCAAATCAGATTGGAGCCTGGTGTAGCCATCTGGTTCACCAGTCCTCAATCAAATCGTCCAACCCATGCTAGCATGGAAAGCGGAACTTAAACGATGATGATGATGATGATGATGACGACGACAACAGGTAAGGTGAAATTCTTTTAGAAAATAATAAATTTTATTTAAGAAGGATGTGAGTGCTTTTTGATGACTAGATTACTAGGGAGCAGCAGAGAACCAAAGTATTCAAGCACACAATAAAAGGAGTGTGAAATATTAATTATGATAAAACTGCTTCAACAAGATAACTAGGGTAGCAGTAATCACCAAAGATTAGAATTATTGCAGCATTAGAAAAAGTTAAACTGTATGTATAAGAGAAAAAAAGAAATGTGGTTTAGAGCCTTGTAAAAAAAAGAGAAAAAAATAAAAATATGCACAGCAATATGCAATAGTAATGCAATTTCCTAACCTTAATATCCCAATTAGTTGACCCCTTTTCTGCTGAACAGCAGTTACTATATTAATTAGTCATCTGCCAACCTCATGATATACAACTAATAAAATAACTAAATAGAGAGAAACCTTAATGTCAAAAATTAATAACAGAAAAGGACCAATAGTATTGTTCTTTTCCATGGTAATTACAATTTGAGAATATACAAGCTTGCCAAACTTCCTCTCTTTTGACAATTTTTTTTTTGGGGGGGGGGGGTTTACAAAACATGCAATTTGCATTCCAGACAAAATGTGGCTACAATAACAACTAGTTTACTGCTGGAGTGATTACCACCAATGTAACATAACTTTGACAAGGACACAACAAAACAAAACAACAGTAGCAATATATCAAGCCTTATTTATTCTAAATTAAAACACATTTAAAACTTTAGTAATTGCAAAGATGAAGAGTGAAATGTGTG
>NC_068981.1:178497515-178497961 GCF_001194135.2 Octopus bimaculoides | reverse complement strand
TAGGGATAAAAATCCAAATTTACAGGTAAAAATTCAATTTAATTTAATTTATCAAAATTAAAATTAAATTAATATATATATATATATATATGAGGGCACATGGTCTAGTGGTTAGGATGTTGCACTCACGATCGCAAGATCATGGTTTCAACGCCTAGGTCAGGCGGTGCGTTGTGTTCTTGAGCAAAACACTTCATCACACGTTGCTCTGTGATCACATGGTATACAGTGCACCTGTTCAGACAATGTTGATTTGATGGAGAAAGTGAGCTAATGTGCTGCACAAACATTTGATCATTATAAACAAATCATTTGTGCAGGCTGTTTGCCAAGATGAAGGCTGATACATCATCTTTGATGCAAGAGTCCTACATATACATATACATATAAACCCAAATCTCTAACATTATTATTTTCAATTTTTATCCCTAATATATATATATATA
>NC_068981.1:178480197-178497206 GCF_001194135.2 Octopus bimaculoides | reverse complement strand
TCAGTAACTCATCTATGCACCAGTTAGCTGGTGGTCAGTTTTATCACACTGTCCAGATATTAAGAGTAAAAGCTTTCTGGAATCTGTACTAGGAGTTTAGATGAGTAAATGACTGGTTTAATTTACTAAAAGGAAAGCAAATGTAAGAAGCTATTAACTTGAATGAAGGGGAGGATGGATTGTCAGTTGTAACAACGAATCTGATAAACATTGTTAGTGGAAGGGAAAGTACTTACCTCGAGCCCTGGGTAAGGCAAACTTATTCCCAGTAGACGGTGGAGGACCTGCTTCAGGAATAGATGCTGGAAAAGAAGAAAGAGGGGAATTATGAGAGAGAGAGAGAGAGAGAGAGAGAGAAAGAGAGAGAGAGAAAGGTGTTTAGGTAGGTACACACTCACTGTGTGATCACAGAGAGACATATCCATATAAAATAATTACAATACTGAAACTTAAGTATAAAATTTTCTAATACCTAGTCCAGTTGATGATTTAATGTAAAGCAGTTTCTTTGTTTTCTATTTTTCAAATAAAGAAATGGACACATACATCTCTGGCTGTCTTGATATCATAAATTTACTTGATTTGAAATAGTATGTTTTAACAACATCAATTGCAGATTTGCCATAATCCTATAGAAGATATATTTACTGCAGGTCTTTTCTAAAGATGCATTTTTTTTCAATTTCTCCTTTTTACAAAATACACCATTTTGAGTGTGGCCGTTGCCAGTACCGCCTGACTGGCCTTCGTGCGGGTGACACGTAAAAGCACCCACTACACTCTCTGAGTGGTTGGCGTTAGGAAGGGCATCCAGCTGTAGAAACTCTGCCAAATCAGATTGGAGCCTGGTGTTGCCATCTGGTTTCACCAGTCCTCAGTCAAATCGTCCAACCCATGCTAGCATGGAAAGCGGACGTTAAACGATGATGATGATGATGATGATGACTAGAGTCCCATATAAACTTTCTGCTGGCATAAAAAGAATTAGATAATGGAATGACATATTCAGCATAAATAACTCTCCATAACTATTTCACATTGATTTGTTTGTTTAGTTAATTGAAGCCCTACTTTATGATCTTTCTAAGTGGTACTTATGGCTTCCCTCAAATGATGGTAATACACATCCAAAATTACAACAGATATTTGTGGGCTATTTTCAAATCTGATAGGTTACAATTGCAAAATAACAAGGGAGACACTATAATGCTAACTTGACTTACTGAAATAGCAGCCAAACCTCCATCAAATCACACCCAACCATCATAGAAAAGGAAAAAACATATCAGATGATAACAGTTCTAAATACTCCTACAAAATACAGATAGACAAGGCTGAAAGGGTTTTGAGCCTAAGTCTGTCAGAACAAGTTTGACTTGGAATTCAACAACAAGTACTGTGCAGTCATAATTTTAAGGTGGTATGATCAATCTGGATCAAAAATACATATCCCACAATAAAAATGAAAATCCTAGAAAGAAAACATTAAACAGGTACTCTACAAGAATTAGATAAAAAATATTTATATTGGGTCATCCCATAAATAATGCAGTTTTTTCAGGTGCATGAACTAAAAGTTGGAGTAGGACAGAATAAACTAGCTGCAACAACTTTACTATAAAAGCAGGTAGTAATTTTATCTTGTCCTAATTCTTAGTGCAAATTTTGAAGACTGCAGTTCAATTTTAATACTTATTTTTTCAAAGCTATAATGGAAGTGACAAAGTAGCATATTCAGTATATTTTGCTTTATGAGTTCAATAAAGGCAACAGCACAACGGAAAGTGCGAGGAATATTAATGCAGTATATGGGGATCGGACAACAAGCGTAAGCCAGTATCAATGGTGGTACCAGAAATTCCCAGCCAGAAACTACAGCCTAGAAGATATGCCTCATCCTGGAAGATCTGTAGGGCTCCACAAGGACATCCTGCAAAACCTTGTGAAACAAAATCTCATCATAACTGTTGAGCAACTAGCAGAGAAGCTTGGAATTGGTCATTCAACCATTCATCAACACCTGCATGCCAACGGAAAAGTTAGCAAATTGGGTCAATGGCTTCCTCATAAATTATCTGAGTCTATAGAGCATGAATATGTGCTCTTCTTACCTGCCACGGCTCACAAATGAACCTTTTTTGGACTGAATAGTGACTGGTGACAAGAAATAGGGTCTCTATAAAAATGCCGAGCACTGAAAACAGTGGGTGAGGAAAGGAGAAACATCAGCATTCCAGGCTAAAGAAGGTCTTCACCCACGTATGTTGTTGTTATCTGTTTGGTGGGATATGAAAGGTTTAGTCCACTTTGAACTTTTAAACCCAAACCAAATAACAAAGGAGATCTACTGCAAGCAGCATAAGTCAGTGCCAAAAGAAAAACAACTATCTTTGGTTTCAAAATGAAAGGTGTTCTTCCATCAGGATAATACTCAGCCACATACAGTGAGGATGACATTTCAAAGGCTGGTGTAGTTTGAACAGGAACCCACCATATTCGCCAGACATTGCCCCATCTGATTATCATTTATTCCACAGTCTCCAAAATCAGTTGGACAAAAGAGACAGTGTGGTGGAAAAGATTCGAAGACTGAAAATGGATATGTTCCTCTTCAGCCAAACCTTCATTAACTTTCCCAAATGCCATTTGGTGAAGGTGGGGCAGAAAATACTGCCCTCCAGTAAATTTGAAAGGTGGGTGAGAGTAGTGAACAAAGCCCAAATGAACAGGTTAGCTCTGAGCATGCATCTGTAGGCAGGAAAATGACAACTAAGAGAGGGTGCTTACATTCATGGATCAGAGTGATATAGGTTCTGTGAGATTTTCCTTCATTATCTTTCTGCAGGGACTCCTTGTTGGAATTTTCTCTTTACTTATTTTTTACTCTTTTTTTTTATATGCCCTTCATAAAAACAACCCACTATGTTTATATATTGTCTTTAATACTGTCCTCCTTTTCTGTGAGCCCTTGTTGTTAATAAAGAAATTATCGTTGTGATGTTGCTGTTACTCATTTATTAAATAATTCGGGTGTGAAAGCAAGCTAGTTGTTTAAGGGAGACAACTTTGTAAAATACATTCTAAGGGAGATAATTTTCTTTTAATATTACAATTGCTCCGGCAAATTTTAATGGTCCTTCAGATCAAAATCAAGGATTTTGTCTTCATATAGCTAATTAATAATAAATCCTCATGACATGGTCTAACCCTCAAGTTACTGGCTAGGGTAAAGACTTCAGGTTATAACAAAGAGATGAAGTGAATTAATTCAACAGAAATGTACTTCCAATCTCAAAACTGCCCACACAAGTCAGCATGAAGACTTCTATGCAATGGCTCCACTTGCTAGAAATAGCAACCAAATCTTTAATATTGGATAGTATATACTTTTATATGTTATGTTTTTTTCCTTAAGTCTACTTGATAAGGATAGGAATGAAGTTAAACAACCACCATCAAAAATACATATATGCATGCCTGTGGGTGCATGTCTGTCTACACACACACACACACAATATATGATGGGCATCTTTTAGTTTCCATCTATAAAATGCATTCACAAAGCTTTGGAGAGCATGGGGCTATAGAAGAAGATACTTGCCCAAAGTGTCACACAGTAGAAACCAAAACTACATGGCTGAAAAGCAAGCTCCTTGACTACAGAGCCACACCTGCATATGGGCATGCCTGCACCTTGACAACTGCATTATATAAATAATTTCTTAATTTAATGTATGAACTTTTAAATGTTGAATTATATATTGTCTTGTACATTCCAAGTACCTTCAATTATTGCTTGCTATCTCCATTCTAGTCGTACGTGTATAATCTAACAATTGTATTCTTTTAGGGCTTGGTTTAATTTCTGACAGTTGGGGTAGAGAGAAATTAAACATTTAGGATGCTGAAATTATAAATCTTAAAAATTCTATGAATGGGGTAAGTTAACAACTAGTCTATCATATCAGCATTGTAATAAAAATATCAGGAATCTAATCTTACGTTTATTTAGATCTATATCCTTAGGTGGTGGAGCAGTCTCAGCTTCTGGTTCTTCGTCCTCTCCTGTATTGATCCATTTCTTTCTTTCAGCATCCCACACAATCTGATGACAAACAAGGGTTAAAAAGCAAAATTAACATGAATACATCTTCCGTTCTCTCTTCAACAATCTATGAAAAAATTGTTAATAAATTGGTTACCAAATTAATCAGCTTTAACAACTAGATGCTCCTCATCAAAATAAAACAAGTATTTCAATTTGAATTTTATTAGAAAAGTATTCATTCCAAAAATGAAATATAACTGAAAGATTTTTTCTAACCCTTTTGCAACACCCAACTGATCGGTCCAAGTGATACAAGCTGAAAGGACTTTGAAGTCGATCCATTGGTCCAATGAAACACATGTTTTGAAGTGTAACAGTCTATCCGTGATTGTCTTTCAATAGATATAATATCATACTATCATCATCATCATCGTTTAACGTCCGCTTTCCATGCTAGCATGGGTTGGACACTTTGACTGAGGACTGGTGAACCAGATGGCTACACCAGGCTCCAATCTGATTCGGCAGAGTTTCTACAGCTGCATGCCCTTCCTAACGCCAACCACTCCGAGAGTGTAGTGGGTGTTTTTACGTGCCACCGGCACGAAGGCCAGTCAGGCGGTACTGGCAACGGCCATGCTCAGAATGGTGTATTTTACGTGCCACCTGCACAGGAGCCAGTCCAGTGGTACTGGCAACGATCTCGCTCGAATGACTTTTCACATGCCACCGGCACAAGTGCCAGGAAGGTGACGCTGGTAACGATCACACCCGAACGGTGGTGCCATCACAATTTCTCTTTCACTTGCCCCAACAGGTCTTTGCAAGCAGAGTTTAGTGTCCAATGAAGGAGAAGATCTGTTGAGGCCAGTGAAATCGAAATCGAACTAAATTTGACGACTGGCCCCCATACTATATAATATATATATAGTTTTACATACTAATAAAGTAGTTTTAAGCACTTTATCCCTTGTTTTCTACATGCACCCATCAATTTCAATCTCAACAGGAAAAAAAAACTTTGGTCTTTTTGGCTACATATACCAAAATATCATGTGTCACAAAAGGGTTAAAGAGGAAAAATGAAATAAGAGCAAAATTTTTATTAATTAAAAGGAATAATCTAACAACTCCTGTCACATTTTAATATCATAACTGTTAGTACAACTCTTAAATTACCAGGTTTCTAGAGATGGGAGTATACAATCATCGTATAACACAAAGTTAAATTATTTATATATAAAGGCCTTAAAATTTCTTTTGTTTTCATTTTGTTTTTTGGAGGGGGGGTTCTCCCCACCCCAGTTCTGTGTGAAAGGAGAAACAAGAAAATAATTCCAGCAGTGATATAAAATATATATATATATATATAAATTAAAGAGTGTATTATGAAAATTTCTAGTAATAAGGGGAACTATGGTTAACAAACTAGGATTTATTGAAGAACCTTGCAGTTACTTTTAAATAAATAACATATTACCATTATTTATAATAACTTCTTTATAGTAATTTAAACATTAGTAAATAATGACATATCAATCTACATCTATAAAGAGAGTTTTCTTTTAATCATTTAGCAATCAGATTAGTCTGTCAAATATAATGCTTATTTATACATATTGTTTTGAATTACTCATGCATTATCTCATAGCTCTAGATTTTAATGATGTTATTATTTTTAGAATGATATTGCAGAGTAGGTGTGAGAAGCAGGGTCTGGCCAGAAAGAACATAAAATAGATAGAGTATTTGGCTGGTTTAAATGCTAAAGGGTTAATACTGCTTTAAAACAAAAAGCCAAAACTTCACCATTTCACCATTTACTTTATTTTAAATGTTCTGGTGACAGAGGGAAAGAAATATGCCCTTACAGAAAAGGATACAGCCTATAAGAAAATAGGCAAAAAGTCGACCTGTGAAAATATATTATCTTAGAAATTATCAGTTGTCAACAATAGAAAATACACAAGCAATGCAACAAGCTCACAAAGCAACAAACTTTTCCTATGGAATCCATAGAGAGAAGATTCAATTACCAAGGGAGATTGTTGTGATGAAAACCACCAAATCAAAACAGGACTTGATCAATATTGGTTTTAAAATTTGGCACAAGACCATCCATTTCAGGGGAGGGGTTAAGTTGATTACATCGATTTTATCAACCCTGAAAGGATAAAAAGCAGCATCAACCGTGGCAGAATTTGAACTCAGAATTTAATGAAGGACAAAATACCGCTAAGCATTTTGCCCGGCATGCTAACAGTTCTGCCAGCTCACCACCTTGGACTTGATAAATATTAGAACTTGAAATACTTAGCTAATTTGATGAAGAGACATTAAAAATTAGTTGTCTTTAATTGGCTTCAGCTACATGCCAGAAAAAAAAAATTGTAACATAATTTTAAAATTGTCTTCGGAAAAATAATTAATGCAACTTACAGCAGGATTTTTATCTTCAGGAAGTATCATTTCATTCTTCTTCTGCCTTCCAAGTTGACTGAATATATTCAAACTATTCCACCAACCCTTGGTCTCTCCCTGAAGAATTGAGATTTCAAGGTATCGTTATTGTTAATAGCACTGTTACAAATGGAGATTGAAGTTTTAATCCTTAATGCTGGGAAAGTATTGTCCATAATAAAGATTGCAATAACAACTAGAACTCTGTTGGAATACTAGAATAGGAAATATATTTAGTAAAGCAAGAGCTTACTATAAATAGTCAAAATATATCATTGGATGTGAAGGATAATTTTAATATTTATTTCATTTATTTATTTTATTTTATTTTATTTATTTTGTTTTTTCTTTTTCTTTGAGAAATTAAATAAAATTATTTTAAAATATTTAGTATATTTCTGGCATCTTTGTGCAACTACTAATGACTTACCACAGAATTGATAATTTACAGCAGTGACATCTTCATTTATACAGTCTTTTGTATGTATCTTTAACCCCAAAACTCTAATACCTTTCACTCTAGATTTTGAAAGCTTCTATTTGTCATCTACACCTACTAAAAGAGCTTTCTACATAACCTCCAGTCAAACATATAAATAATGACAGAGTTACAGTAATTGTTTATAATGCTAAATACAAATTTCACCATAAAGCTTTCATCGAAGTTGTATGCAAAAATTATAATTATCATCATCATCATCATCATTTAACGTCCATGTTCCATGTTAGCACGGAGGGGGACAAAGCATTAAATGGTTATCAATGGAAAGACATCTAGCTATAAAGAACTTGTTCCAAAAGCTTACCCAAATGCATACTTTGTTCAGTAGATCATTTTTACAATTGTTTTTTCATGTTAGCATGGCTTACACAAATATGTTACGGAGGTATTGTCCTTTTCACAGCTGGATGCCCTTCCCAATGTTATTCCCTACCTGTTTATAAGTTAAGGGTCTCCTATTCCTCCTGACCTCAAAGATACAAAGTGAACAGATAAGTTCTTGCATTTTCATAATAATCCAAGTGAATATGGTGAAATATAAAACAATTTAAAATGCAGGAGTGGCTGTGTGGTAAGTAGCTTGCTTACCAACCACATGGTCCCAGGTTCAGTCCCACTGCATGGCACCTTGGGCAAGTGTCTTCTACTATAGCCTCAGGCCGACCAAAGCCTTGTGAGTGGATTTGGTAGATGGAAACTGAAAGAAGCCTGTCATATCATCATCATCATCATCATCATCATCGTTTAACATCCGCTTTCCATGCTAGCATGAGTTGGACGATTTGACTGAGGACTGGTGAAACCGGATGGCAACACCAGGCTCCAATCTGATTTGGCAGAGTTTCTACAGCTGGATGCCCTTCCTAACGCCAATCACTCAGAGAGTATATATGTGTATATATATATATATATATATATATATATATATATATATATATATATATATGTTTGTGTGCCTGTGTTTGTCCCCCCAACATCGCTTGACAACCGATGGTGGTGTATTTATGTCCCGGTAACTTAGCGGTTCGGCAAAAGAGACCGATAGAATAAGTACTAGGCTTACAAAGAATAAGTCCTGGGGTTGATTTGCTCGACTAAAGGCGGTGCTCGCAGTCAAATGACTGAAACAAGTAAAAGAGTACATAAATAAATTTGTATCCCATAATAAACTACCTTATCAAATAGGACAGGATTTTTTCTTTTTACTTACAGTTACAGGTTTGGGTTTGGCAGCATTATTTGTTTTCTTTGGTGATGCCATTTTGACACTATTGGCACTGCCATTACTGACATTGCTGCTTTCTGATATTGTGCGCTGGCGATTATTCCCGTAACGTGTTGGTGCAATGATAGGCTACAAGAGAAAAAAAATACTACATAAGAAATTCATTCCTTCCTTATCATATCAAATGACAACAACAATAACAACATGCAGTCTCAAATTACTGGTATATTAGTGAGAGGTATATTAGTAATTAAGATTTGCCTTAATGACATAAATAGACCAATTCCTGACTAAAATCAAAATGCGGCAATTCAATTCACAAAGAACTTATCTTTCTTGCTATTGTATTGAGAATAAGTGTATTATAATGATAATAGGACATACTGAACAGTACTGTACATTATTGTAACATTTTATTAACCTTGGAATTGACTCTGACATGATCTTAACTTAAACAGTGCAGTATCAAACTAGATAATGTGGAACACTTAGGTTAGCTTTTTATAATGCTATCTTTTGTAAAAATTTGAAGTATGAATAACATCCAAATTGTCTCCTTCCTTTCAGCCAAAATATTTTTTCGTTCTTGGAAATCTGTCTGTTGATGGATTTAATTTGATATATCATAAAATTGAATGCAATTTATCCACATCACAAGCAACAAGAACAGAATCTCTATTACACTTTTACCTTTGAGTAACCCACTATTTATGGTCAATTGTATTTTGTTTACAAATGCACGAGACTCTTCCCATGGAGATGCAAAGCATATTTTTTCTAGCATTCTATCATCCAAACTAAATGTCTTATATAAAATTCCTCTTAGTTAAAGACCATTATATAAAAAGCTGTTTGATAATTTACTGTTCTGCATATCTAATTTATTAGAATAATATTAGAATAATAAAACCCAAATAAACATCTAGAATCATGAGTTTGTATATGGTCACAAAGTTTTCTTTTAGATAATAGATTTGCTCAATCAAAGCTAACAGGAACAGTCCAACAGATCTTTTTCCATGTAGGCAAGTGAAACACCTTTTCAATCTATTCTTTCCAACATTAATAAACCTCCATAGGTTTCAAAGTATTGTAAAAATAAAGTATTATTCTAAATATTTCATCTTGGAGTTGTGAGAAAAGAAAATAATCTTTTTGTTATAAGACAAGTACAACATAAAAATTTGTAGGGAGGAAAAAAACTGAATAAGCTTAGTTCGTTTAAAATCAGCATTTCCAAATTAGTTAAAATTGAATAGATCTTTCAAACATTATAAAACTTTTCAGAAAGCCTCATGTTAATACTTCATTATTAATAATACAATGATTGAAAAGTAAAATTTATAAGAAACTCATGTGCCAGGTCGACCAGCAGCAATCCAAGTTATGCATCCTTTGTATCAACAAGGTACATTACTCTAGCTAGCTCAAGTAACTATATATCACTTCCACAATAACTAATACTTTTTTCATCCAATTGTAAAAGTCATTGCTTCAAATTCAAATTCAAATGTATAAATCTTGAGACCAATTAAGAAAAAAATTAAAATGTTTAGTGGGAAAAGTTTTGCTCTAGTATGAAGCTTTTCACAGATATAAGAATTCCTGTTTATATTTCTTTCATTAACACTTATTTTCATTTCATATTTTAACTTCTCTTTTCTTAAATAATAGTTAAATTTTCTTTAAAATCTGTGGTATTTTATCAAGTAAATGATAACAATCAGTATAGAGAAAGGAAACACTGGATGCTTTAGATGTAGTTCATTGTGTTATATGCTTTAAAAAACCAAAAAAAAAAGGGTTCTTCGGGTGACAAGGTAATAGTTCTACTGTTGGTTAAAGAAACAGCATCCAGTCAAGGAAAACCAGCTACAAAAATAAAAACATTGGTTTGTGCAACTCTTATCAGTTTGAAACACACAAAATAATTCAAGTTTATTTTTCAGTGGATCCTCTATTGCTGTTTAACATTATTACAAATTATCCATCATGCTGTGAAATTTGCAAGGCCATCTTGCTGTAACACCATCAGACACATCAAACATTAAAAAATTGGATGGGAAAACAGATACAAAATGCCCCAACATATATACATGCAGCAGAAACAGCCCATCTCTTCAAGGCTGAACAGAGAGCACAGTTCCAAATTAGAAAACAGTATAGTTTATTTTGTGTCTTTGTAGAACTCCATAAGGTGTCATCATTTTCACCATTCTAAATAAAACTCTATTTAATGCTAAATATATGGAATATATCGAGTGCCTTTGATTAGACACTAAACTTTCAATGAACTTTCAATGTAGTTTCAATTATCAACCAACACCCTTTCAGTTTACTTATGTTATTAATGCTTTTGGAGGTAAAAAAAACATCATCAATACTGTTCTTTCTTCTCTTGATATAGCAGCTCATCCACTGATGGATCCTTTTGATCTCAAAATAGTAAACAGCAGTCTATCATACTACATAAGATAATTTTTCAGACTATGAACCTCATCCCAACAGCAGAAACACTGACTTATATTTACATTTACATCAACACAAATCTAATCTTATTAAATGAGTATGTTTTTAGTCAATAGTAACTGAGAAGATTTTTTTTTTCTTTAGTTCGAAAATTTTAGATTTACTATTAAATTACTTTGTTCCATACACCACCAAAGTTTTCTCATAAATTAAATAGAGGAATTAGGATACAAGAAAGATGACTGCTTTGAATCAGATGCATGTAAAAATAACAATTTAGTGAAGAACCGGGCGGAAAGAGCTTGGAAAAGGAAATCCAAGGAAAACATGAAACATAGTGAATTCTGATCTCAGGATGCTGAATCTTATGAAGGAAGTGGCAAATGACAGCAATAAGTGCTGAGATACTGCATTGGTGTAGACCATCCATCCATGCCAGTACAGAAAAATTGATGTAAAATGATGACAATGTAAGGAGTACTGAGCCAAACTAAATTCTAGATTCTTTTTAAAATTTAATTGAAAAAGTCACTATATCTTTGTTAAAAATACAGGTACAAAAGGGTTTTAATGATCTTTAAATGTAATATCACCAATAAAAATTGGATAATGACCAGAAGTTTGTGCAATAATTTCAAAAATGTTACTCAATTCAAAGTTGAAAATTTCCTTTTGCTGACACTATGCTACAAGCAATGCATGTTCATCGCTTTAATCATATCAAAACATTTAGGCCAACAGATTTACACATACTTAGAATTGCTCTCAGTCATTGCATATATTTTATCAGTAAACCTTTTTCACATAAATTCATGTTCTATTTTGCACCTGGGTAAATGAAATTCATCAAATAATAACATTGATTTACTATCCACAGGGCAAACTTTCTGACAATTCCATTTGTAAAAAAGTTCGGGTGAGAAAGTTCTTCTGCTATAACCCTTTTGATACCAAGCAGCCTGAAGACCATGCCTGGTTCTATGGCACAAATTTCCTGTATCAAAGTGATCTAAATGAAATGCTTTTTTCAAAATATTATGTTAATTGATGTTCCAAACACCAGCTTAATAATGACAAAATTCATCATCATCATCATCATCATCGTTTAATGTCTGCTTTCCATGCTAGCATGGGTTGGACGATTTGACTGAGGACTGGTGAAACCAGATGGCTACACCAGGCTCCAATCTGATTTGGCAGAGTTTCTACAGCTGGATGCTCTTCCTAACGCCAACCACTCCGAGAGTGTAGTGGGTGCTTTTACGTGCCACCGGCACGAAAGCCAGTCAGGCGGTGCTGGCAACGGCCACGCTCAAAATGGAGTATATTACATGCCACCTGCACAGGAGCCAGTCCAGCGGCACTGGCAATGATCTCACTCGAATGTCTTTACATGTGCCACCAGCACAAGTGCCAGGAAGGCGACGCTGGGCACAGGTGCCATTACGATTTCGCTTTCCCCAACAAGTCTTCGCAAGCAGAGTTTCATGTCCAATGAAGGAGACGACATTGGCATGGGTGCCTAAATTCTTCATCATTTTCACACAAACATTTAGCATCAGTTTTGTTTCTCTGCTAAATTCTAATGAAATATCCATGTTGATTCTGAAATTAGAAGCTCTTCTAATAGAACTCTCTTTCCTTTACAGCTTCTACTGATTTCAGCCTCAAACTGTACTTCTGTGTGTGTGTGTGTATGTCTCTCTCTCTCTATCTCCAACTTTAAACAATGATGATACATTACATCACACCACCATCTTGATGATAATCCTAATGTTATATAATTCAACAAATTAGTGGACTTCAGATAATACATTGCTTATTGTATCATCAACCATGTTGTACAAACAAGCTTTCCTCAAAAGAATCAGCTAATTCCTTACTTTAAAAAAAAGTAACCACATTTTTAAGCTATAATTAATTAGCTAACTGGAAGGTTAATTATAAACACAATTTTCAAGGTTATAACATCAAATCCAAAAGCAAAAGAAATATAAATAAATTAACTTCATACTCTTTAAAGATAAACAATATAACTGAATGAATGGAAATTTAAGTTGAACATTGTGAAAAAAAAAGATAACTATACTAAACAGCATAAAAAAAAAAGATACATTCTCCAATACTATAAATCTAAGTAATTAAATATAATATGCACTTCAGCTAAACCTACTAACAATTTTAATAGAGTTCTATGACAGTGCAACAATTACATTATTAAAGATTTGCTGTTCCCCTTCTCTGTAAGGTATCAACAAAAATTTTGCTTCAACTTTACTTTTGGATGTAATTGAATAATAAATAATTAAATTGTTTTGCTTCTCTAGTGTCACAGAAAAAAAAATAATATAACATTTTTTTGCATAGAAGTAGCAATGCATTTTTATCCACTCCTCATTTTACTCCATTATTATTGAAAATATCTTTATAAGCAAATACTTTTAAGAAACAATTTTATCCACAATAAAAGGAGTAAAAGGCTGCATGCTCTGACATATCTTAATCTCAGAACTGTTGTAACATCAAAAGTTCATGTAACATCAACTAAGTAATTAGCCTTACAAGCAAATAGGTTATCATCACTCCGTTTTAACAATTACTTTACTTTTCTTCTTATTGACATATATATATATATATATATATATATATACATAACCAGTGTATTCCATATCAGAAATCATTCATTAGTAATGCAGTAATTTTATCTTTTATAAAATAATCAAGGCCATGAAAAACGCGAACAAGGTTTCTGAAGAATTTGCTATTTATTTACAATTTGATATACTTTTCTAAAATAAAATATTTCCATAAAATTTTAGAATACACGGAAACAAGTTTTATAACAGAGACAAAGTTGTTATTCATCTAAGGTAATATAATCACCATGTCTGAGAAAATACATCTCAACTGAATTTTAAAATGTCACAATCATTTGCAGAATACAACAAAGCACCAAAATCTTTGAATATAATAAAACATCACGATACATCTGCAAGCTTTTGGAGAAGTTAAAAATTAAAATATATTCCACAAAATTACCCAGATGATAATAATTTGAAAACAACCCATTATTATAATACTTTAATATAATAAAAAAAAGGAAATCTTAATACTGAGATGCCATCAATTGCTAATGCTGTCTCATTTGAGGAGTGGAATAGTTCATTTTCGTAAATACTACAACTGGTTGCTCACCTTGTGTGTACTGCTTCCAAAATAATCAAATCCACCTCCTTCAGAATTAGTAGTTTCAGTTGTTGAAGAAGCTACTTGATCTCCAGATACTCCTTCTTCAGAATGTAAATTAGATCCTTGGGTTATATTTTGAGCTTGGGGTGGATGTAAAGGCTTTTCCCAAGACTGTGTCCCAGATATGGCTGAAACCTGCTGTTCTTGACTGCCAAATGCTTGATTATCACTTGTATTATTTCGAGCTCCAAGATGGGCATCAGATCCAACTGTCTCTATAAAAACATCAGAAACAAATAGATTATCATAAAGAATCTCTCAGTGATTTTTTTTTCCTAACTTTTTACGACAAAATAAAAATCTTTTAATTTATTTTCACTTTCTGACTGTTTCACATTTATTTTGCATAGAAAACCAAATAAGGTAGCATTAGAAATTTTAGAGATGACAGTTGTGCGGTTGAAGCATTTGACTGCTGAAGACATAGTAATGAATACAAATACAACTCTGATTGCGTCAGTCTGTCTGACAGACATCACTGTCACACTTACTTCTCATTTTAGATTTTAATAGTTAGTATTAGGAAAAGCAATCAACAACAAAAAATCATAGCTTTGAAAGCATGTAAATATCCAAATCTATAAAAAGATGTATACAAATCATGCTAGGATGGAAAAACAAATGTGAAACAGTAAAAAAACACTAACTAAGGATTTCAATTCTTTTTTTTTGCATGAAATATAGAGAAAAGCTTCATCTTTGGCTTGCAGTTTTGGCAATATGTATCATCATCATTTTTAACATCCATTTTCCATGCTTGCATGGGTCAGATGTAAATTTACTAAGCAGATTTTCTTTGACTCGATAGCTTTCCTATTGCCAACACTCACCTGATTCCAAACAAGGTAATATGTTCCCATGGCCAGACATGTTTTTCACTGAAGACTAGAAATGAGCAACATCATTTGTGTGATGGTGATGGTGATGGTTATTTACAACCAAGACAAAGACACACACACAAACACATGCACGCGCATAAAACTCTGAGAAACATCCAGGTCTTCTCAACCTACCTACTATGTTTTACCTGCCAGATTCTGCACTGAGCATTTTTTTTATTAACCATTCTCACCACCCTTGAGAATCCCAACTCTCCCACATTTTACCAACAGATGTTGACCTCCAGTTTTTCAAACTGACAGTCAAGTACATTACTGACACCCATCAAGAAGACCAGACCATACAAAAGCTTAAGTGCCTCTTCTCTCTCAGCTAACATTTTAAATATAAGAATTTGTTATTATGCCAACAAAATAAATTAATTCTGATTATTAAAGGATAAAAAAAGAAAAAAAAACAATGTCTTACCTTGAGGGGCATTCTGGTGATAATTTGAATTCTGAAGTCCATCTGTTTCTTCTTGATAGTTATACATAGATTCTTGTGGCTGTTGTTGTTGTTGTTGTTGTTGTTGTTGTTGTGTATAATTATAGGAATATTCTATAAATAACAATAAAATATTACAAGGAATGAAACCTGAATGACTAGAAATAGAAAAATGAATTCTCATACAAATATATTTGAACTTATATACTTGAGTGTATAATTAAAATGTTTGCTTCACAACCTCATGTTTCCATCTTCAAGTCCACTGTGTGACACTCGGTATTTTTCTCGGCCATAGCTTCAAGTCAACAAAAGCCTTTTGAGTTGAATTTGGTAAATGGGATCAGTAAAAGCCAGTCATAAGCATTTATGCAAATGAATATATATGTGTGCGCTTGAATAGTATCCTAACATCTGCAAGAGACTGGTAGCTACTGGTGGATCTTGAGCATCAGCTAAAGTTCCTTGGCCACATTGCAGTCACCACTCTGTGACCAGACATTGTCCTCATGTCCAAGTGTCCACCAAGCAAGTGCTGCTGCTGGAGCTGACTGTCCCACGGGAAGATCGTCTGGAAGAAGCTTTTGAGAGAAAGCTCTGTAAGTACGTGGGTCTGGTCAGTGACTGCCAGCGGGCTGGTTGGAGAGCGAGGTGTCTCCCAGTGGAGGTTGGATGCAGGGGTTTCCCAGTTTAGGCATCGAAGGAGTGAGGAGGAAGACCATCTGCAGTACCACTGATGCGGCAAAGGGGGCCTCAAGATGGCTGTGGATCAAAAGTGGAGAGCCATGGGTTAGCTAACCAGCCATCTAGACACAAGCCGGTGCCTGATCAGCCTCAGCTGGGTCACCTGGAGGAGGGTGTCTGATGTTGTAAGACTTGAAACACTCAAAGATACTAGGCACATGACTGAAGATGTGTCCAGATGCATCAGCCATTGATGTATGTACACAGTGAGAGTGCAAAATCAGAGCACTAAATGAAAATGCCTAGCAATATTTTGATTTGCCTTCATTATGTCCCTTTACACCATACTGACTTTGCCTGCTGTTCACTTTCAAAGCTGATAAGATAAATGCTTGACTAAAATCTGTGATTGATATAATCAACTAAGAGCTTTTCTAGTAAAATCCCCAGCATGAATGCAGTCCACTGACTGGAGCTAGTAAAAAATATGTTATAAGAAGTATAATGGTAATAAGTTAAGAATCAAAGGCTGCTATTTAGCAAGGAACATTACTCTTATTATCTTAGGCTATAATTATCTTTGGCAATCTTTATTTTCCCTTTTTTTCTCAATATCAGTATCTCCATGTCCAAATATAATTTATTATAATCCTATTATAGCAAATGAATGCTCACAAAAGCACTTTTCAATTGCTTTCATCCAATATGCAAAAGTCTTAACATTTAAATTGGTTGTGGATAACATGTTTTCCTCAAGGACATAAGAATCACAAGAATAAATGTGAAAAATCTATGTGAGAAACTTAGCCTACTAGGATGTTACCACTAATCTAAAACTTAAAGGTCCAGCAAAAGATACCGATAGAATAAGTACTAGGCTAACAAAGAATAAGTCCTGGGGTCAATTTGTTCGACTAAAGGCACTGCTCCAGCATGGCTGCAGTCATATGACTGAAACAAACAAAAGAATATATATATATATTATTATTATTATTATTAATAAGGTAAGAAAATGGAGAGTTGGGGATGTATAAGGCAAGACTTCC
>NC_068981.1:178478997-178479874 GCF_001194135.2 Octopus bimaculoides | reverse complement strand
TACAGGATGCGGTGAATATACTATCATCTAAATTACACAAAAATTAAAATAACACTGACATCTCATTTTCGCAGATATATTTACCAAAAGTACATAAAAATATCTTGAAATACTAAAGAGTAAATTTATTCAATAAAATCGCCATTGGCTTCAACCATGGCCTCCAGACGACTTCAGGATCTCCTGCAACTCTTCTGGACAGTCTCCTCATTTAAGTTGGTGAATGCGGCCATAATCCTTGCCTTCAGTTCATCTTTGGTGTTACAAAGAGTTTTGTTGATCTCTCGCTCAACTGCGCCCCACACATAATAATCAAGGCAGTGGCAGTCTAGGGAGTTAGGTGGCCAGATGGTAGGGGTGATGTGGTCGCAGAAATTATCTGACAGCCATAACTAGGTTCTCCTGCTTGTGTGGCATGCTGCAGAGTCCTGTTGCCAGACATAGGGTCTTCCAGCAGTCATCCTCTTGAGCCAGAGCAGCACTACCTTCTCCAGGCACTTGATATAGGCCTCCGTGTTGACTCTGAGGCCGTGTGGGAAGATAAATGGAGGCATAATGTCGCCAATCACTAATGATCACTCCAAACACCATGATGCTGATTGGATGTTTGATTTTTATCACTCTCAGCACTGTCCTCAGATTGACACCCAAACACTCTGAAATGTTTGTATTGCAGCTTCCAGCATGAATGCTAAGCAGTACAGTATGTCATTTCAAAATTTCTGGTAGAGTGAATTGCATCATGGTGCTGTTTTTCTCACAGACTGTGCCCAACTGATCCTACTATACTGTGTAGTACACAAAATCAAAAACAAACAATGCGCATGCGCAAAATTATAAATATAAAATGGCAACAATTTATCCATTGCATCCTCTC
>NC_068981.1:178477322-178478987 GCF_001194135.2 Octopus bimaculoides | reverse complement strand
ATATATACACACACACAAAGTAATCTAGCATATATATGAGATAACTTAGTGTATGTGTATAAACCATCATTTCATTTGCTTTGCATGCTGGCATAAGTTGAACAGGTCATTACAGTCAGTGTGCATGTATTGAGAGACATCATCCCATTTGCATATCATTTTGGTTTGGTTTTACAGCCAGAATATATAAACAGTTCTCTGAATCCACTGGATTTGTTGTATACATAAAAAGACAGGCTGCTTATTTCTCTGGGATTGGTTAAATGATGTAGACACCTCTGATGAGAACGCACTAAGGTTCAAAAATCAATTAAAGGTGTTCATCATTGTTTTTCAATTTTTGGGCATGATCGTTACCAGCGTCGCCTTACTGGCACTTGTGCCGGTGGCACATTTAGAAAATCATTCAAGCAAGGTCGTTGCCAGTGCTGCTGGACTGGCTCCTGAGCAGGTGGCGTGTAAAAAAACACCATTTTGAGCGTGGCCGTTGCCAGTACCGTGTGACTGGCCCTCGTGCAGGTGGCACTTAAAAGCACCCACTACACTCTCGGAGTGGTTGGCGTTAGGAAGGGCATCCAGCTGTAGAAACTCTGCCAGATCAGATTGGAGCCTGGTGCAGCCATCCGGTTCACCAGTCCTCAGTCAAATCGTCCAACCCATGCTAGCATGGAAAGCAGACATTAAATGATGATGATGATGATGATGATGATAGTTAAATTTGCCATGTTTATATTTCTACTACAAAGGTTTATACACACACATCTGTGTGTATATATATAATCTAGTGTCTTTATGGCTATCAAAAGAGGCATTAATATTATATTAGTAATGATGATAAAGAGATTGTGCAAACAAATCTGATTAACAATGCAGAGTGTTTCAATGTATTTAGAAGAAGTGTAATTAAAATGGTACGAAAGAAAACTGTTTGTAGGTATTTACCAGCATTTCCATGAAACTGCTGTTGACCATTTAGTTGTTGCTGATATTGCTGTTGATGTTGTAGTACTTGTTGCTGAGAGTGTTGTTGTGCACTAACTGAATTGTTAAAATAATTATTATTAGATAAATGCTGTTCAAGAAAAGGCTGATGTTGATGTTGCTCTCCACTGTAACCAGCCTCGGCTGAGATACTAGGTGCACCCCATTGTGGATCTTGAATATAACTTCCCATTGCTCCTTGTGAATAGCCAGACACCAAAGAATCTTGCATATTATTTAGGTAATTTGCCACTTCTCCACTTTCACTGCTAGTTGCCGTTGTTTGGGGTCCTAATGGTGTAGCAGAACCAGATAATGGCTGTATTGCGCCTTCCTGTGAATGGAAAGTCAAAAATGATAATAATCAACAATATATTAATGAAATATTTCTTATTTCTCTATTGCCCACAAGGGGCTAAACGTAGAGGGGACAAACAAGGACAGACAAAGGGATTAAGTCGATTACATCGACCCCAGTGCGTAACTGGTACTTAATTTATCGACCCCGAAAGGATGAAAGGCAAAGTCGACCTCGGCGGAATTTGAACACAGAACGTAACACAAATGAAATACCGCTAAGCATTTTGTTCAGCGTGCTCACGTTTCTGCCAGCTCACCGCTTTAATGAAATATTTCTATTAAATATAGTACTTTCACCCGAATCTTCAAAAAATGTTTACAGGC
>NC_068981.1:178469285-178477145 GCF_001194135.2 Octopus bimaculoides | reverse complement strand
TGGGAAAGTGTATTCTACTATAGCCTCGGGCCGACCAAAGCCTTGTGAGTGGATTTGGTAGACGGAAACTGAAAGAAGCCTGTCGTATATATGTATATATATATGTATGTGTGTATGTGTTTGTATGTCTGTGTTTGTCCCCCAACATCGCTTGACAACCGATGCTGGCGTGTTTATGTCCCCGTAACTTAGCGGTTCGGCAAAAGAGACCGATAGAATAAATACTAGGCTTCCAAAGAATAAGTCCTGGGGTCGATTTGCTCGACTAAAGGTGGTGCTCCAGCATGGCCACAGTCAAATGACTGAAACAAGTAAAAGAGTAAAAGAGTATAATTTCAAATATAATATATTTCTTTATAAAATGATAGGAAGAAACTAGAAAATTTATAGATTAACAATGAAGAGCATTGTATGTTTCTATTTTCAGGTTCAATTTGGTACTTACAATATCATTGGTAAATTTAGATTTTGTGAAAAAAGCATTAAATTTTTTATGTTAATAGAAAGTACAAATATTTAAAAAATATATATTATTTGTTACAGATTAAAAATATTTAAGTCTTTTACTGGTTCTATCTAGTTGGCTGTGACAGAGAAGAACTACAAAAATTTATAACAAAAACTTTTACTAACTTCAAAGTTTTTACAGATGTTTCCCAACTGTTGTAACCAAACTGGATCAGACATATCTCCTTGCTGTAAATGCTGAGGATCATAACACTTCAGGCGATTGGAGATCTACAAAAAAAAACCATTAACAAATTCATATTTTTTACTTAGGTTTTCCTGAAAAAGAAACTATTACTTTGGGAACAACTCTCCCATAACCAGAAACTTTTTTTTAAATTCAGCCTAAGCTTCCTGACTGAACTTCAATTGAAATTTAAGAAAGGCTTTTGAAATGATGATAAAACTGTAAGAAAAAGCCTGGAAATACGATTATATCAAATTCTCTGGTCCTTCACAATCATTTGCAAAGTCTGGACATTTATTGACTTCAAAGTCAGTGCTAGAAGAAAAATGACCATCTTTGGTTTCAAGACAAAAGGTGTTCTTCCATCAGGATAATGCTCAGCCACATACAGCAAGGATGACATTCCAAAGGCTGGAGCAATTTGAATGGGAAACGATGTCCAACCTACCATATTCACCAGACATTGCCCTATCTGATTATCAATTATTCCACAGTCTTCAAAATCATTTGGACAGAAAAATATGAATTCTGTAGGCGAGATCAGAACAGTACTGGAGGAGTATTTTTCATCACAGACAAGTGAATTTTGGAAGAGGGGCCATGCAAGTCTACTAGATAGATGAAAGAGCATTGTAGAAAATGAAGGAGAGTATATTTTAGATTAAAAAAGAACTTTGTTTATCTTAATTTTGAAATATAAAAGAAGTATTAAAAAAAAAACCATATTATTTATGGGATGAACCAATACTTTAATTTTGAAGACAACACAAAGTTTGAGGCATGTCAAATTAAAAGAAATTCTATTCTAAATATACAAGAATAAATTGATAAATTATGATGCAGAAAAATGAAGTTAATGATGCAAAAACTTACCTCATTTAGCACCTTAACCACAGTTAACTGATAGTAAACTGGGTTACTTATCACAGATAATGTTATCACTTCACAGTAATGCAATGCCTGTAGAAAAATTTAAAATACAACACCATTATCGATAATTTAATGTTCCAGATATGAAGTTTTACTATTCTTACACAATATTCCTACATTTCTATTTCATTAGTATGCTACATTTCAAAATGTGACGATTCAGATGTCTTCATGTTTCACAATCTATATTAAACATATATTTATATAGAAACGGGGGAGGGAGTAGGAGTATTTTAATGATTAAACTTTTTTTTTTTGATTTTTGTATTTTCAATTGTTGCCATAAAACATGAACAGTTAAACGGAATTTGTGTAAAAGATTATGCAGTCATTGCCTTAGTTTACTCCTATAGTCATCTCTATATCCTAGATAATAAGACAGGCTGCCAAATATTTAAACATAAAAACAAAAACATTAGAAATACCTGAAAAGACATTTTATTCCAATTTCAGAGAAAAATATAACTATTTTTATATTTTGCTTTATCAAACTAATTTTTTTGTTTATGCCTAAATTTTGACAGAAGAGATGTGCCATTTATTGAATCAATTCAGTGTATGCATATGTATGCATATGTATGCATGCATGTGTGTGTGTGTGTGTGTGTGTGTCTTTTACTTGTTTCAGTCATTAGACTGTGGACATACTGGAGCATTGCCTTGAATAATTTTAGTCAAACAAATCAACCACAGTACTTATTTTTTGAAAGTCTGATACTTATTCTATTGATCACTTTTGCCAAACTGCTAAGTTAGAGATACATAAACACACCAACCCTGTATATGTATACTGAATTAACCACTCAGTCATTTTTATATAAAACTATCTTTATATAAAGTGTGATGTGGTTAAAAAAGTTTGCTTCTCATCCCCACGGTTTCAAGTTTGGTCCCACAGAGCAGCATTTTGGATAAGTGTTTTCTATTTTAGCCCAGGAAGACCAAACGTTGTGAGTGAATTTGTAGGCAGAAATTTTTTAAAATGTTGGGGGGAGGTGCTTACATTTGCACCCCACAAAAACCGTGGGTTACAAGCAATGTTGCTCATCATCACCTCTGCCAACAATTTGTCTGCTCATGTGGTGCCTTTGAAGACAGGTAAAATAAGAGATCCCTTACTTGAAAGTAGGTAAAACAGAGGTCATCCAGCCCTTAAAACAACACTTCACTATTATATTCATTTAAACTATGCTAGCATGAAAAAAATTGGATATAAAAGAAAAACAACTGAACACACACACACACATACATATATATATAAATAAAACAAAGTTATTAATCCAGCTCTCTTTTAGTACACCAGGACAACAATATTGTTTTGGTTAGTAAAGAACTCTGCATATTCTTGTGGCAGGGTCCGAGGTTATCGTTCATCACCATTCTATATTGTAAATCCATGGTTGTGTTCCAGTTATACTGATTTTTACACAGAGTGATATACAAGACAAGGCATAAATAATGGCCATTACAAATTTCTATGACATATTTATGTCTTGTCTTTTATTTATATATGCGTGTTTGTTTATATATATATATATATATATATATATATATATATATATAAAAGAACTTATATTGACATTGAAAATATAACAGAGTTGAAATCCCAGAATGATTTCATCTAAACATGGTACAGTGACATAAAGTATTAATTATAAAACTTTTCTCGCTTTCATATCTATCAAAGTATAAATACACCCCTTTCATTTTAGCTTGTAATTAACACTTTTCTTACAAGTTACTGTTTCTAAATGATGGATTGTAATCAAATAAAATTCTTTAATTCAACTGATATTCAATATTGCCAAATGAGGAATATACTTTAATTGAAAACAAAGCATGCACTAAAACTTTATATCTACAAGAGTCAAAACCTACCTCTTGGGTCAATCCATACTCTGCTAGGCGACAGGCATATAATAATTTGTATGGCTAAAAAGAAAATTACAAAATACAACATTAACAAGTCACAGTTTTCCAAACAAAGGACCGTAAAATTTTCATTCAATACTTACATTAAAATAACATAAAGCTACTCTCCTTAATTTCAGTATAATAAATCACATCCGACAGAATTAGTCACTTTTTAGAATAGAAAAATTATCTATGGTAGTACAAGAACCAATACCTTAGATTTTATATAACATAAACTAATGGGAGTAGACATTAAAGAAGTCTAAAATCTAGAAATAGATCAAGACTGATGTTTTAATAAAAGTCAACAATGTCAAAAGTAAAAGGAAAGTAGAATAGATATAGTATTAAGTATTGCAAAACTATACCATATCCTAGAAAAAAGAGAAGGAACTTTTAAAACTTACTATATAGAGCAGTATGGGCAACATTGTGGAATAGTTAAAAGCTAAAAACCACAAACTAGTTTAGTGGTTTACAAGATATAATTTTTATTTAACTGAGCTAGAGGTGTGATGAAGGGAAGAAGCTAAGAGAACAAATTTTCATCTTGAAAGCACAAAATGGGAAAAATATCATTTCACAAAAAGTACAGACATAAAACAGAAACATAAGACAAAATGAGAGTTTTAGAAATGCATATGGAAGTACTTACTTGAAAAGAAGGTAAAAAATAGTGAGGGTTCCCCAAAGACTGGGCATATTCAAATATTTCAGTGCATTGAATGGCTTCATTGGTTGCAAACTCTTTCAAAGATAAACTAGGAAATATATTGAATAAAAATTATAAGCAACATTTTAAGACACATACTTACGTATAGATAACATATATATAAGAATATTAACAATATATTATTACCTGTGAGATGAACCAATGAGGACAATCTTTGATGTCTTTTTTGAGTAAGTGCCAAAGTGAACTTGTGCCATCAAATAACAGAAATGACTGGCATGAAGAAAGCCCTTAGCAGCTGCAAGAGAGAAAAATATATATACAAGGTTTGTAAACTTGTAATTTTTATCATTCATACTCTAAAATGATTGTTAAGATTACCTGACCTAAAGAATAATAGCAAACAGTAACTAAAATATTTCTATAGCCACATCCTTAGGTTTTATACAGGGTGTCCACAAAGTCTGGGTACATGGGGATTAACACATACTTTAAGAAATTATTATTTCTTATATTTAATTGTTTATGCTATGATTTTATTTACTCCATGTACCCAGACCTTGTGGACACCCTGCATATATAACAAAAATAATTCAACTTACCTAAAGTATCACCTAAGGTAATGATACTCTTCTTGTCATGATCAGGTCTCATGGAATGATTAGACAGCATCATAGCTAAATGGGGCCGCCAATCACCCCAAGCATCATCACAAAGACTCTGTGTTAAATAAAATAATATTTTAACAAGGTTATCTATAAAAAGCTGTTTTTGTTTTTGCATTAACTAAATAACAAAATGTTAATTATGAAATTTGCAAAAGGACATTAATAAGGAAACAATTACAAGAATAACACTAAATGGTTAAATTATGAATTTCAGTGGACTTACAGTAACAGAAGCAGGTTGCCGACCTGACATAAGCTGATACAAAGTCTGCAGGGGATCATTCATTTTAATAGCACTGTTAGCAAACCTAATATAAAAGTAAAGTAAATTCATTGTGAGAAATGCGGAGACAGTCTTAGCGAAACAGCAAAAATATATTACATTACTATTGAAAATCAGCCTTGATTGCTATTATCATAATTTATTAAATATACAATAATATTCCGATATTTATTAACCTATCATTTTAAACAGTTTCTGCTCTTCAAACAGATTTGCATGAACATCAAAAAATACTGGTTCAAGAATCTAAGAGATCTAGCTAAGGTCTCACAGACATGTAATGGAAATTAAAACTGTGTGCTGAGTGGAAAATTATTATGAGATGACAATAGAGGAGACCCAATGTAGCAGCAAAAGACATGTGAAGAAAGTGATAAAACCATATTTGGGAATGTCGTGTCTCATGTACTGGGTGTCATAAGACTGAAAATGAATAAAGATTTGCTGTTACACATTTGTCTTATACAAGACAATATGAAAAAATGCAACAACAATGTGATCATAATGATTTTGTCCCTTGTCTTTTTTAACTTAATTATTTCTATCATCAACATTATTATTGTTGCTGTTGTTCTTATAATTAGGGTGTTCAGTTAGCAGTATTGTTAGAGTGTCAGATGAAATGCCTTGTAATATTTGTTCAAATCCCACCAAGGTCAACTTTGCCCTCATCATCTCACAATGATCAATAAAAGTACCAATCAAATATTAACTTAATTTAATCAACAAAACCTCAATTCTCCCAAATTTTAGGCCTTGTACCTATATAAGAAATAATCATTATTATTATTATTATTATTATTATTATTAGTACAGTCAGGTGGTAGAATTGTTAGCATGCCAGACAAAATGCTTAGCAGCATTTCTTCTGGCTTTATGTTCTGAGTTCAAATTCCATAGAGATCAGCTTTACCTTTCATCCTTTTCGGTCGATAAAATAAGTACCAGTTGAATACTGGGATCAATGAAATTGACTAGCCCCCTACCCCAAATTTCAGGCGTTGTGCCTATAGTAGAAAGGTTTATCATTATTATAAGCCTAACTCTATTAATCTGATCAACAAAGCTCATATTCATTCACATCGTTCATATATATTCATGGTAAACTTTTGATCATCTGCCTTGTATTGCATTAAACAAGCTAAAATACATTATTTCTAGAGATCAATAATATATTTCTTAAGAATTACATCTCTACAAATATAACATTTACGAACTTTATTATTATGTAAATATTTGAGGACCTCTAAAAATGTTACCATTTTCTCTATCATTCTGCTACTTTGTACATGAGAGAGAAAGGTACATGAGAAAGGCAATTAGAAAAAAAACTGTTAATGGGGGAGTAAAGAGAAGTGTATATTGCTCTATCTAGCTATCTGACTATCTATCTTTAATACTATACTTAGAACACTGTTGTTTGCTTCATAAAATTTCAATGGGATATTTCAAATTCTTTGCTGTCAGTTATTTCCAGCTAATATTTCAATGTAACACTTCAAATTTCTTGGAAATTTCAATATACTCTAACTGGTCATCAAGGGACAGAGACATTCATCAACTGAAGTGGCCAGGATTTAACAGACAATTTTATTGCCCTTGGAGAGGTAAAAGGCAAACTCAACATAATGAGGATTTGAATTCAGAAGTAAGAGAACTGAAATTTCCATTTTAAACACTTTTGCAAGGAATCAATGCCAATATCAATTATACTTATATTACAGGCTACAAAGGAATAAAAGGCAAACAAAACTCTGCCAAAATTTTAATTCAGAACTGTATATCTCTCTTAAAGACCCATGGAGATTCTATGAACTGATGACAAGTTCTGGTTTCATGGCCTGAAGGAAATTATAAATAAATCTACTTCTAGATAAGATGCTAGTACAATGCAGATAACTTTTCAAGATAGAGGAATGCTATCTCTATTTCTAAAACTGTATGGACTGAAATACTGTAAATTATAGTGTACTGTCCAGAAATATATCACTATAGTAATTTTGAAACCACGTCCTATGGAGGTTACTAAATATTATATCTAATAGAATATCATACTGTTACATGAACAAAGTGGGATGAGACAATGCTGTGAAAACATGCCACAATTCCATTATAAAGAGACAAATCATTAAATAGAAATCTTTACATACATATATATATATGTATATATATATATATGGGAGAATATACAAATAATAACAACAGACGAGGACAGGTGGTGTAAATAACAAAAGTATATATTAGTATATATAGTGGCCGTTGCCAGTACCGCCTGACTGGCTCCCGTAGGATTTTCGAGTGAGATCGTTGCCAGTGCCCCTGGACTGGCTTGTGCGGGTGGCACATAAAAGACACCATTTCGAGCGTGGCCGTTTTCGTGCGGGTGACACGTAAAAGCACCCACTACACTCTCTGAGTGGTTGGCGTTAGGAAGGGCATCCAGCTGTAGAAACTCTGCCAAATTAGATTGGAGCCTGGTGTTGCCATCCGGTTTCACCAGTCCTCAGTCAAATTGTCCAACCCATGCTAGCATGGAAAGCGGACATTAAACAACGACGATGATGATAAGAATTAATATGAAAACTAAAACTCTACAATAGTTCCCACCTCGATCTCACCTCATAAGACTTAGACGTTTTATTTTTATTGTTATTATAATTAAATTTATGTAGATAGGATAGTTTGTTTGTTTTTTTGT
>NC_068981.1:178462950-178469275 GCF_001194135.2 Octopus bimaculoides | reverse complement strand
GTTACATTTTTACTTTCTTTAATACAGAATCAATTAAAACGTTAAGCCCATGCCATAATAGGAGCCAAACTATTACAGCTGTACTGCTGCACTGTTACTCTCAAGCAATCACACATTTTGTTAAGTCATTCAACAATTTTACTCTTGTTAATTTAGGATAAAAGTAATTTTATTTCATTAGAAAACGACAATATCAAACATACTTTGTCATAATTTCTGCATGTGTTCTGTTATCCATTTTACTGGCTAAAAACAAGGCATGACCCCAAAGATTATTTTTTGTTGCCCATCGTAAAGCTTCCTGTAAAAAAAAAAAAATAAAGTCTCATTTAGATTTGTTTTAAATAAAAAAATATTTTCAAAATACCAAATCTATATTTGTATAGAAAAGATTTCATAACAATTTTTTAATTGATATTTTCCTACACATCTCTCATGCAGAAGCGTACACCACACAGACAAAACATGGCACTCACACAGCACCACTCCCTTCTGAATACTTTCTCCCCATTAATCATCCAGTCATTTTACTTTTTTTTTTTAATTCTATCATTAAATGGTTTGTAAATCCAAATATCAAGTGATTGTGAAGTACTGGTTAATCTACTTGGAATAACTGTGACATCAGTTTTACTTTCTCAGATAACTTTAACAGTTTCTGCTAGGTGCACATGAAACATATCTCAAGCAAAGGACAAGTAGAGCAATACTCTCTACTTATCTTCCCTATGCTTGTGGGTGAATAAGGAGTAAATAATGCCTCTGAAGCATATTCAATCAAGTGATAACAGTGAGGAAAGCATTTTCAAATGGCTGCCTCATTAGAATAAAAGTTAGAAGTAGTAAAAAGATAACAGAAGAGGAAAAGGAGTGCATACACCAAGAAAGCCTGAGGCTACACAATCAGTTTTTCCTTATGCTTACACTAATGGAAAACATATTAGAATAACAAAAATTCAAATTGCACATACTGAATCTCCTACTGCTGACTTTAAAATCCAGACTTGAACATTACAAAGTGTAAACGATAAGTCTATGATTGTCAGGCGAAAAAATAAAAGGCATGGAGGTTGAACATGACAAGTATATACAGTATATGAAAATAATAAAGCATAAAGTATTGAAGAACATTTTATCTCTGAAATTGAATAAACTGAATGATAAACTTAAAGAGATATAATATGAGGTTGCTAACAGAAAACTAAAGAAACAAGTCTTGAGTTGAAGTCAACAGCTATATAAATTTCAATAACAATCTTTACAAAATAAAAATAGTAATGCAGAAACAAAATATCTCATCACAGCCATCATTTACCAACTTGACAATTATTTCAAAAAATAGTTTTTCATTTCGGATGGACTAAAAAATAACCATTGAGAACAAATGAATTATATACCTTTTTCCTACCATACAGTAAAAGATTTCTAAACCGATCAGTTTTTTCATTCAGGTCCATGCTGCGGTTTACTAAAACTCTATCTGAGGTAGTTGTCATTTGGAGAGCACTGTTCTCTTGTGTTGCTGGAGACTGGGTACTTTCTCTTTCACTCTCCGCTTTAGATTCACCGTCTCCATAATCAGATGTATTTGGTACATGATCTTCAAGAAGTAAATCTGCAATATCTGTTCCAACAATTGTCTGAAAATATGATTTGTAAAAACAGTAACATAAATGATTAGAATGTCTATCACTATTTCATACAATACAAAACAATATAGACTGCGGCTGCTTAGTTTAAGGGTACACAGCGCTCAACTGTAATTTAAGAGGTACATGGTTTGATTCTCCTCACTTATGAATAAACAACACTTGTATCAAGGTTTGGTTAAATGTAAGACTCATGTTCAGTAATCCACTAATTTTAATATCACAACCTCTGACACATAATATCCACATATAAAATATAGAAAAGTGAGAATATGCTTTATAAAACCAAAAACATGCTTGAAAAAATTGTTTGTTTGACATCAGACAACTTTCCTCATCTCATATATTCATCATCACAGATAGTGACACATTGTGAAAGTATCTATGATGGGGAAAAAAAAAAACTGATGTTTCAACCTAAGTTGAAATATAAGTCTTTCCATGTTAGCATGAATTTAAACAGAAATATATTTGAGGCAGGATTTTACAGCCATGTGCTCTTACCATTGTCAATTCCTGTTTTTTTTTTTTTATTCCATAGATCTTTGAAAGCAGAGACTGATCGGTCATGATGTCAACATCAGCACCACTTCATTCAAGTACTGATAAGTGTAGAATGTATGAACATTTGCACATGTGTGTATGTGCATGCAAAGGGCTTTGTGAAATTTCTATCAACCAAATTCCCTCACATGGTATCATTGGTTGGTCCAGGGCTGTAATAAAGACACTGACCCTAGATACCACACAGTGGGACAGAACCTAATAGCATGTAGTTGCAAAGCAAACATCTTAACCACACAGCCATATGTATATATATGTATGCATGTATGTATGTGTGTGTGTGTGTATGTATGTATGTATGTATGTACTTGTGCATGTACGTACATATACGGGGAGAGAGAGAGAGAATACTTACGCCATTTTGTTTAATAAGAAGCTCAAGAAATTTCCACAATAAAATTGCAGATTCTCTATCAGTCATTCTGATATTTTCACCATACTCTTTCACTTTAGATTGACAAAATAGTAACACATCATTCTTGTGGGTTTCTCCTCTGGAAAAAACATAGTTATAAGAAAACAGTTGAAGAAATTTCACACAATACTATAATCAACATTTTAGAAAAAACCTATTAAGATAATGTCTAAAGTTTAAGATAGCTTATAAATTTTGTATGATTTAAACAATCACCTCATCAACTTCAGTTCTATTTTAAAATCTTATAACTTTCTTATTTTACTCTGGTTTTATAGGGATTTTATTTTCACAATTTTGATAAATCATGTTATCATCATCCTATCATTTTGAAGATTAATGTCTGTCTCAAACTTTTTAATAAACTTTATACCAGTAATTCCACTACAAGGATCATTAATATCTTATTTCAAATGTTACACACTACTTTCCACTATATAAATAACACCTAATCAAATTATAAAGTATGTTTGCTTCAACAGCTGAGATTTAAAATTCCAACATATTAAAGAACTAAAACAACAAACCTTGTTTTTCTTTACTAACATTCAAATTCCTAAATGAGACTATTTATACAATTTTCGTCAACAAACAATGACACTAAAATCCAGAATCATTTTCTTCGTAATTTTTGACATACCTTATTAAAGGTCCTGGGAAACTGTGTAGTTCTTCAGCTTCTTTTTGGTCTGCCAAAACATTTTCTACACTCATGATTTCAACTGTAGCTGGCTGACCATCAGACGGTAAGTTTGCAGGCACATGGATAAGTTGGCCACTTGGGCCAAACACAGCACAAGTATGAGTTGTAAAAAACTTTGCAGGGGTCATTCGACCTGAAGTTTCTAGAAATAATGTTGAAAACAGAGGTGAAAAAAAAAAACAATTTTAAAAAATTGTTTTTTTTTCAACATTGTTAAATGCCTTAACTACTTATGTGAAACTCATCCTAAACATATGTACATAGAGATAGCAAATATGATCAACCCCAGAAAAGCACAAAAGGTGGTCCACAGTATGTAAAGTTATTTCATTAGAATGCTACAAAATAGACAAAATAGTTAAATCATCAAATATTGAGGGCCTAAATACTAAATTATCAGTTCCAATGAAGAAGCTTCGGATCTTTTTTAAAATGGGGGCCACATTTTTCATTAATGTTTTACGTAGTGTTTTTGGTACCGAAAGACTTTCAAACTTCGTATACTTATCTATTTTGTGTTATAGAACAGAAAAATATTTTTGTATTTGAATATATTTCATGTAAAAAATTGTCTTATTTCGATAATTTCAACCAATCACTGACAAGTATTCAGTTGTTTACATTTACTCCTTTGGCTGATTAAACGGTGTAAAGCGTATTTAATTTCCATAACTTCGTTTTGCTTTTTTTCTTTTTAAATTTGCTGTTTTACCCTAACCCTAACCCTAACCCTATCACCGATAGAATTGTTTCAGAATCGTTTGTTTATGTAGTCGGCACTTAATGTATATTGGCTGAATGGACGTCAGTGATTGGTTGAAATTACAGAAATACGACAACTTTAACATGGAATAACTTAGGGATTTCTTTTTTTTTTAAGAAGACTAAGAGAAAAAGATGTTTTATATGACACATTCTACCAGTGTTCCAAGTTTCA
Organism: Octopus bimaculoides; assembly: GCF_001194135.2. Classification (NCBI taxonomy): domain Eukaryota; kingdom Metazoa; phylum Mollusca; class Cephalopoda; order Octopoda; family Octopodidae; genus Octopus; species Octopus bimaculoides. The sequence continues at coordinate 178,465,007 of NC_068981.1, read as the reverse complement.
AAGTGTTTCGTTAATGAAAAATGTGGCCCCCGTTTTAAAAAAGATCCGAAGCTTCTATATGATTGCTCAACCTGCTAGAAATTAGAGCCAAATTTCAATCAAGACAAGATGATCATGGCTATTTCTTATCAACAGATAGGTCCAGTAATCCATAAGCAGGAGAGGTGCAGCCAGAGTGTACAAAGTACAGACTAAAAGTCCAAAAGAGTAAGAAAAGTAGAGAGTCCAGAAGTTTGTGGGTGATGAGAGGAGACAGGATCAACTGGTGCGACCACGTGAGTGTGTAATATGTATAGGGAGAATTCACAAAAAAACAACAGACGAAAACAAGGGGTGTTGAAAATCCCCTACACCCTCTCCCACATACCCCCACCTCTACCCCCACCCCCAGCCTAACCCACACCACACCCGTGCTTTCCCCACTTTCACCTCCCCAACCTCCTAACACCATCACACCACACCACGTTACACCATACCACACAACCCATCACATCACAACACACCACCACGCACACACCAACACTGACCAATTCTCATCCCCACATTTTCACACCTTCACACCTACATACACACACGCATACATTAAGATCACCAGCATTCTCTCACACACACACACACACACCTTTGTTTTGGGATCACTACTTCTTTGTTATCTCCCCTTCTTAACTCTCCTGTGTGACCCTTCTGTCCGGCATTCGCTGACCATTACACACATTTTTTTCTCTCCTTGTTTCTTTCCGTGTTCCTTTCTGTAGAAGAGCGTAGGGCTCAAAACGTTAAAGACTTTCTCAATTCCCAAGCGTTATACTAATACATCTATTTGTTTTCAACACCACCTGTCCTTGTTGTTTTTTTCTTTTTTTGTGAATTCTCCCTGATCATGGCTAGAATGTCTTTGATCATTGCTCTGTTCAGTTAGGACTACCCCAGATAACATTCATCAGTTCCATTTACAATGACATCTCTCAAAGTCAAATGACTGTTAATGACTTATTTGTAGAAACAACAATAAAAAAAAATGAGCAGAAAAGTGAAAACTGTTATAAACTGTAATTATATGGACAAAATAAAGTTTTACCTTCAGGTGTTGGCCAGTCTGCAGTTTCATAGTAATTGTAATAGGCCTCATAGTCATACATTTCTGGAAGAGAGCTATACTGACCAGGAACACTATAAATAGAGACAGGAAAGAGATAGCAATTTCAAACTAAGTTTCAAAGAATGTAAACAGAAATGTAATATACACAATGAAACTAAAATAGCCACGAATTTTTTTCTTTATAATCCCCAAAACCTGCAAAATTTCCTTTTTTTTTTCTTTTCTTTTTAATCAACAAAGTAGTTTTGACTTAAATCTTGCAGATATATGTATATACAGCAATATCTTTCCATAAATTAAAGCAAAACAAACCATATTCCTTCTTTTATAAGTAGTAAGTAGCTAACAATCATTACAATGCTTTTTACTATTTTAGTGATATTCATACATAACCAAGTGAACATGGTTATTTATGAACATCTTATCCTTGAAAGAACAGTAAAGTTTACTTCAAAGTAAAGATTTATATGAAGAAATAAAATAACAACAGTTCATAAGACATTGGCATAAAAACATTATGGCATAAAACTTAGTATTTGTTTTGAATATGTAAGTACACCTCTTTCTTCACTATCCTTAACTGTTAATTATTTTGCTTCTTGGAATTCCATTTCCAGTAAATCAGAAATGGGATTTCAAGAAGGCAAAAAAAAAAAAAAGGAAACAGGAAAACTTTAAATGTCAATAAATGCACCTAACCTGTTGAACAACACATGCAACATCAGGGTTAATTCAAGAGAAAACATTCACAGTTGGTGAAATGTGTGATAAATAAAATACCAGCCATATTGTGAAGACATACTTTGTGCATTAACAAGAATAGAAAATAGGAAAAAATAAAAAGCAAATGATCCAGAGATTGAAGTAAAGATGTGTGTGTGTGTGTATAGCTGGATGGATGGATATATGTATACAAGTGTGTGTGTGTGTGTATATATATATATATATATATATATAT